>NC_142091.1:64199267-64358434 GCF_054644295.1 Miniopterus natalensis | reverse complement strand
TCTTCTTAGAGAAGAAAAAAATGTTAAGTTTGCCTGGCTGGTGTGGCTCAGAGGTTGAGCATCAACCTAGGATCCAGGAGATCAAGATTTCATCCCAGTCAGGGCACATGCCCAGGCTAAAGGCTCCATCCCCAGCAGGGGGCGTGCAGGAGGCAGCCGATCAATGATTCTCATCATTGATGTTTCTCTCTCTTTCCCTCCCTCTCCCTTCTTCTCTCTGAAATCAATAAAGACATATTAAAAAAAAAATATGTTAGGTGTGCCTCTAAGTATACATATTCTTATTCATGTGAAATAAATATCAGAAAACTTAACCCTTTACACATGAGTCCACTGAATAAATCCATTGTTAGGGATTTGTACAGTGTAAGTTCTATTGTAAGGAAGGGAACATGTTTATCCTGAACAAACTTTATACACATTAGATGAACAAGTTTGTACACATATTAGCAGATAACTTTTATGTGGTGTTAACCGTATCAGACAATGCCCTAAATACTTCCATTCATTAAGTCATTTAATTCTCTGGACAACTCCATGAGGTAGAAACTTATCATTGCTTCCATTGTACAGATGATTAAACTATGACACAGAGCAGTTAAGAGACTTTTCCAAACTTGTTCATCTAGTAAGAGGTAGGTAGAGCTGGGATTTGAACTCAGGCCAGCTGGCTCCATTCACTGTAGTATACTGTTTATGCCATACTAGCAAATAGACTCCTCATAGCCTGACCACAAGTCAATCCAAAATATATCAGGGTGCCTTTTATGAGACCTTAACTTGCAGTGGCTTCACGGGGTGAAAAAATTCTGTTTTAGAGCAACAACTCACTCCTACGTTTGATTTGATCACTCCTACGTTTCTTTTTCAAAAGAGGGAAGCAAACTACAAATGAAATTAAATCCGTATTTTTGATTTGGATTTGTTTTTTATAATACAGCAGTGGAAATGATTTTGCTAAATCACTACTCTAGGCCAGCAAATCCACTAAGGGCCTTCCTAAGAGTGTAAATAGAATTGTCATAAAGGACTTCAAAGTAACATACATAAAGCTTAAATAATCATATCCAAATAAGTGACAGAATGGGGTCTCAGAACTGTGTCTTTCTGGCTCCAATGTTACTTATATGATCTACTAGTAGAGAGCTATGAAGAGATTATCTCCTCATAGTTTTCCACTATCTGTACCTAAATCTGTATTGTATCTATACCTATATCTACCTATCATCTATCTATCTATCTATATCTAGCAATCATCTCTCTGATGTGCATGAGTGTGCATTTTTGTTAGGAACATGAAAACATAGGGCCAATGCACCTCAAATGTCATCTGTGCCTGGGGCTGCTTCTCTAGACTGCACTATACCTGCGGGTAAAGTATTTTCCTTTTTCACTATTTGTTCATAGGTGTTTCAACTTTGAAACTACAGGACAATTGCAGCATGAAGCTTGGCCTTTTTGTATGCCTTCTTACCCCAAGTATTCCATGTATAAAAATCTTTAAATTTATGCTTTCTAATTACTCCTACTAGGACCTTTATATCCCTGTGGCTTATAGTCATAGGAACCTGTCAGGAATGAGAGACGTGAGCTATCTGTGATTATTATTTTTCTGTTATGTCATGAACCCTATTTTATTAGGTTATGATTATTTTGGAAGAGCATAAAAATGGAGAGTCATGAAATGTAACCATTCCAATATTCCCACCAGGGCAGGCTCTATTCAAACTGGGGCCCCTCTCAAAATGATGGTGGACTAGGCATTTCCTCTGCTAAGTTTTCTTCAGTCCATGCGCATTGTTAGCCATGATCATCAGTGGTTGGTATATGTCTGCTTGAAATTACCTCTCATCTTTTCTGTTGGTTTGCATTTGTCTCTGAAACCTCTTTAAAAGAAGTTGTACCTCTTTTCTACTAAATATTTAAAGAATAACAAATGAAAATATTTTAATGCATTATGTAATGGCACCCCCCCCCCCACACACACACACATATGCTGACCATATCTTTCTTTAAATATCCCTATTTCTTTCCCCCAATCCCACTCTGGGGCATAATGTGTGGCAGAATTAGGCTAGAGATCCTTGGTTCACCATCTTCAGAAACTTTATTATTGGTAATCCAGTTTCCTTGGAATGTCATACTAAAAGCATAATGGAGTTTCACAAATGTGCCTTATATCACAGAAAACATATTTAGCAATAAAATACTGAATGTTAATATCTATATCTGAGACTTCAAAGACCTCTTGCAGGCTTAAAAGAGTTATGGCAAACTTTTCGTCTCATGTGCCTACTCTGATCTATTGATAATAATAGCCTATTGAAGCACGACACAGAGAGTAATTCTATGACCAGGTCAGGGCTCAAAAGGAACCTCAAGATCAATTAGTGATGTCTGGGGAATGGTGGCACTTAGACCAGGTCATTGCCCTACTCAGGCCTAAAGCTTTTTACACAGTGATTTTCTGTCCACTTATTCCTAAGGATGACCTGGATAATCCTATACAGTCATAACCTTTATTCATGTTTAACGAGAATTTTGTTATGTGAAAGTTGTTACTAATGCTCAGCCTGCATAGATCTGGTGTGATTTAGAGCTGTTTCCTCTCGTTTGGCCCTGCTCAGAAGTAGACTTGCCATACAATAACTCACCTTATATGTGAAGGCTGTCATTAGAGAATGGCCCTGGGGACTGTCCAGAGAGGCATGGAGGCCGTAAACTGGGACAGCAGCAATTGGGATGTGCATTGTGCTTTACCTCCAGGCTGAGAAACCCATCTGTTTTCAGGGAAAACAGGCATTCCTGTTGCATCACAGCAGGAAAGAGAGAGGCTTTCTGCACAGAATAGAGACATACAATGGCACTGACTTATACAATGCGGACTCATGTTAGAAAACAAATTTGACCCATTTTATAACAAAGATCCCACCCCCGGTACTTTCGTGGTCCCATTAGCTGTCTTTGGGTTCACAGAAATTAACTACACCGTATTGTCTGACTATTTCTCACCTCTTTCATCAAAGCCTGTTTAGAGTGGCGAGAGTAGACTAAAGCTAATCATCAGTTGGGCCCAGATTTACAGATGGACAAAGAAATATATAAAAAAAAAAACAAACCCACAAAAAAACAACACTCAAGGAGCTTTCTAGAAGATAATTAATGTATTATTTAGCCTGATCAAATGAAATATGATAGAAGGAGTGGCGGCCAGCTTGATTTTGATCCAGTTGAACAGTCTTTAAATCATATGCAAGGGGGAGGGGTATGGAAAAGAATGGTCTTTGAATCTATATGATAAATGTTTCAGCTTAAAATAGAAGAGATCTTAGATATTTATTAATTGCCTGCCCCATGCCAGGCACTGTCACATATTTTCTCTACATTACTGTTGGGTTCAGAAGCAATCGAGAGGCAGACACGGGAGATTGACAGATGGAGATGAACTGTTCAGCTCTGTGGCTGATGAAGCTGTTGGAGAATGTGGTTTAATGCAGCCAAGTGTACCTGCAAATGCACCCACCTAAATGGAACTTATTCCAAACTACAGGCCCATTCCGTGGAGGAGAGATAAGAACCCCAGCCTATCCAAAGAGAGGGAAGATAGTGAGAGGAAGGAGCTGAACTCTCTAAGCCCAGTTGTTTCTTACAAAATTAACAATCAGAAAAGTAACCATCCTTCAGGTGGGAAAAACAAGTGAGGAAATCAGTAGTGTTACTCTAATGGAGGTCCCTCCCCATGAAAACACAAAGAGTAGGGAACTCGGGTTCCTTGCTGACATTTAAAAATATGGTTACAAAATTTTAAAATATCTGTTAGGGGCAAAAATTATATTTTCCAAGAGCCACATTTCCATACATGGAAAAGATTTTCTACCCCATTTCCTGAGAGGAAAAAAAAAAAAAAGTTAGAATATTTCTGGCCTCTCTTTACTCCCTGTTACTCCCTAATTTTTCCCCAAAGGGGGAGAGGTGACTTATCTGATTAGGGAATTTAAGAGCAAGAACAGAGCAAGCTTGGTTCAACCTCCTCTGACTTTAGCATCTGGATCTGTTTGCCTTCAGAGCTATCCACCTTGGCCACAAACTTACCTGAGTATGCATGCTCCTCCTTGGGAAGGCCTGAGGCTGTCCTCTCAGGCTAAGGATCGAAGAAGGGGTTGGTTAGGCTCAACAGTTCAGGGCCTTTATTATAAACAGGCTATTGGCTACTTTTCTTGTTTTTGAACTTAGAAAAGCAACTACATATACTTTTTATTAAATTTATTGGAGTGACATTGGTTAGTAAGATTATATAGATTTCAAGTGGACATTTCTATTATACATGATCTGTATGCTGTATTGTGTGTTCACCACCCAAAGTTAAATCATCTTCTGTAATCATATATTTGGCCCCCTTAACCCTTTGCTACCGCTCACCCCCCTTCCCTCTGGTAACCACTATATTGTTGTCTGTGTCTGAGTTTCAGTTTTATATCCCACATATGAGTGAAATCGTATAACCTCATGTATTTTTATTTCAAACCCAATAGCTAATAAGCCAGTAAAGAAGGTTAGAAAGGCCTGTAGATAGAACATTCTCTCAAAAAATCCATTTTTGCTCAGGGAATCAAGAAGAAACTGTATTTCTTAGGGGGAAAAAATCTTAATAATAATAATAATAATGACAAAAGACACATAGCATGATTAAGCTGAAAGGAGATGGATATTTCATAGGGGAAAAGTGATGGGTATATTAGGTAGATATACACAGGGAATTGGGTATCAAAAGCCTGGTTAGATGCATTTGAAAAGGAAAACAAGATGCAATCAGGTTGAACTGCTTTTCATGGGGGGACTATAAGAGGGAAAGACATTTTAGTTATCATTAGATAAGAGAGAATGGCTAGAATAAAAATAAATTTAACACCAAAAGAGAGACAATATCTCAGTGAGAAATGGAGACAGCTCCCCCAAGGGTCGTAGAGAAATCATTCAAAGGTATCCTCTTAAAGCTGTAGATAGAAGCTACAAGAGCATTGGAGCCATTCCATGAAGATTAATAGTTAAAACAAATAAATAAATAGAGCAAACAGAGAGATTTCAAAGAACAGGATCAGCATAGATGACCTCAAGCTCTATGAGATGACCACGAAATCGACATAGATATCATAAGCAAAGAGAGATATTCCTTATGTCCTGAGGGACTAGGTTTAAGGTAGGGAGTTACAACTCTTTGGAAACGCACATGGTTAAAACATACTAAATGGGGGCCAAACTAGACAAATTCAATAGAGATTTTAAGGGACTTTCATCTATTTCAGTAAAAAATAAATCCAGGTTGCTACCCAGGAGGAAGCATCCTTCTATCTAGAATTTTGAGAATGGGCAAAATAAAAATTAGGAAGGACTATATAAGGCATGTGAAACACTTGGGTCTTACCAAGTAGTTGTGTAGTTTTATTTTTTGTTGTTTGTTTTTAATCTCCACTAGAAATTTGATAAGGGAGGGAGATTATATTAAATTCTAGAGTATTTTTATTTGGTTGGCATTGTGTTACTAGAGTTTATCTGTGCTATTACTTAAACTCATTATCTAAACTCTGGTAAATATGTTAGTCAACCCGACTACTATCTTGATATGAGAAATGAAACCGAGTGTTAATTTTCAGCCTGCGATAGAGCACGGCCTTGGAGTTAAGAAATGTGCTGTTCTGAAATGTTTCTGAGCTTGTGGTGGCAGGCGGGGTACACACTGCTGTCCACTAGAGACACCAGGAGAATCACCTGAGGGTTGGTATCAGGGGAAGCCTAGAGTTGTTCAACATGGCAGGGCAGGTAAGTCTGTCTCATTAGAGGTGAAATGGCAACAGGCCAATGAAGCTTCTTATTGAAACTGTTTCCTCCAATCAGCTTTATGAGCAACAAGCAAAATTTTCATCTTTACTTTCAAATTCTGCCTTCTTTCATTTTTAATAACTTTATCAGAGAGCAGTTTATATACCAAAAACTGTACATTTAGTATTATAACTTAATGAGTATTATAACTTAATTGGACATACACATGTGCCCATGATATCTCAGCACAAAGTAAGAAACATATCTGTAACCTCCAAAAGTTTCTTGTGGTCCCCCCCTTTTTTGAGGGGATGGCATCAACACTTAACAGGTGACCTATCCTTTTAACAAAATTTTAAGTGCACAATACTGTGTTGTTAACTAGAGGCACAGTATTGCACAGCTGGTCTCTAGAACCTACTTGTCTTGCCTAACTGAAATTTTAAACCCATGAGTCACACTCCCCTTCCTCCTTCCCCAGGCCCTTGGCAACTACTATTCTATTCTCTACTTCTACAAGTCCAACTCCTTTAGATTCCTCCTGTAAGTGGAATCATACACAGTATTTGCCCTTCTGAGACTGGCTGTTTTCACCTAGAATGATATCCTTCAGGTATATTCTACCTTTCAATCCTAAACTTTGGAAGGGAAAAGAAAGAATGATTCCTCTTTTACTTCCCTCTCTGAGATTTTTAATAGTAACTATAGATGAGGCAATAGCCAATGCAGTAAATATCTTTCCCTAGCTTACATTTGTAGAAAATCTTAAACCCAGATTTAAATCCTGGTTTACATTACTCTATTGTCCATAGTTTTTTACCTCCATGACCACGATTAAGAATGTAATGATATTATTTAATATTTATATAATGATGATAACATTCGCATTCAGCATACTATAATAGTTTTACATCCAGCATTAATACCTATTTTATTTTCCTGCACTACATGATTTATCTCTAGTCAGCATGCATCGGTCTACATACATGTGCAGTGTTTAATGGGGAATCACATTTGAATGAAATACCAAGTGCTTCATATTTCATTAACTGCTATTGTCTTATTATATTGGTAGAGTGGAAGCTATTTATTTTAAATAATTATAATTTATCTCAATTTTACAAATTAGCAACATAAAAGCCTCAGTTTACCCACGCAGCTCCCAATTCACTTAATTCTTCCATGCCAAGTTATTCTAAGACGTCCTATTGCTCAGCAAATCACTGTACTTCCTGTGCTTGATAATAGAGTATCATTCAGCACAAACCCACCTGCAGCCTGAGACAAAGCCATCTCAACCAGCTCAGTCTTTTCGAGAGAGAAAATTAAATGCTTGTGGTGAGCCACTGAGGTTTTATGGTGATTTGTTATGTAATATTATTGCATAGCTGACTCTTACAAATTACTCCCAATCTTGCTTGAGAAGCCACTAGGGAAAATGCCTTCTGTGGGGAGCCTGCGTTAATACGTTCTCTCTGTTGCTCTAACGTTGCTAACTGCTGTGTGCTGCAGAAAGAGTGAGCAGTGGCATGTTATGTGGTAGAGTGAGGGGGTGGTTCCCAACTGCCCTCCACAGAGAAATGCGTGATGGATGGTGTTTACATGAATGGCACCTTCCCGTGAGGGTCCCTCAGAATTCTTGGCAAGCTAGCTGTAACTCAACCAGCCCTTTCTCTAACTCACAAAAGCATATTGTAATACATGTAAAAGTGACAGTGATATTTTTTACAGAGATACTATTGAATCTGTTCTAAAATGTATTTAAAAAGATAATTATTCATAAGTATTATTATTTTAATATTGACCCGCCTAACAGCCAATCATGATTTAAATTGTGTCATTAGAGGAGACAACTGTTATTCTCAGGTTCTATGCAAGCCTGTATATTCTACCTCAAGAGTTAAAATCATGTGTTAGACCTTAAGTGACTGTGTCTGTTATATAGTATATAGCCAATAATGCCTCATCCCTTCCTCTCCCCTCTCCTCTTGTCTTTCAGCGGTCTTCTCAAGAAAAAGACATTATAACTTCCACCCACCTATATTTGAATGCAAAACACAGATTTTTAAGCTGAAGAAAATTGAGGCTCATTTTTATTGTATGATTTCATATCTTGTTAGATTTTGTAAAGAAAATAAAAATGTAAAACTGCCACCAACTGTTCCAGCAGGTCCCCTTTCCTGTTGCACACTGTGTTTCTTAAGGACATCTCACTCCAGTGTCATAGCCATTGCAAGTACTTTCAGTAAGTAAAGCCGACTCATTTCAACTATCACAACCGCCGTAGTCTAGTCTATTCAGCATTTTCCCTCTTCACTTTCTCCTTCAAGCTCTATTATTCCCCCAGGTGTAGATGAGAGCTGTGGGTCTAGTCCAGGACTTGGAATTGGAGAAGGGCTCTGTGCACCCCATGTTCCTCTTCCTAGCATCCATGCCTTCACCTTCTTTCCTGTGTTTACTTCTCTGATGCCAAAATGAGGACTCACTAGAGGGGGCAAGGTGGCATTAACTCATGGCAGGTTAGCTGTCTCCTTTTGCAGTACTAAGTGCTGGTCACCCTTGTGGCTCTTATTTGCTCTTTGAGGCCCGTGGATGCCACACCAGCTCTAAATATCTAGCTCACTTTCCTTTTGTGCAGAAAAGGCTCAACTTTTGGTTCTTTCTTGGGGATATGCTTGTTGGTTCTCTGCATAGCTCTTGTGGTAGTCTCCTTCTTAGCACCTAGGCATGAAATTTCTAACTAGCACATAGCATCTTCATCCCAAATTCTTCTTCGTCTTGATTCTCATGGGAGTCTCTTCAAACCTTTGTTGTGTGGTCCTCTGATCCAGAAGATGTCCCTTAGAGGAGGCGGTGCAGTGTGAGGCCAAGCTACCTGCAGCTATAGCAAACTTGTCCTGACAAGTGATGGAAATGCAGGCTGCCTCTTTAGCACTCTTTCTTAACTCCACCATGCCCCTCTCCTACTCTTCTGTCTGCTTTAGTCACATGTGGCTAGATCCACAAACTCTGGAAAATGCGTCCATGAATGAAATCCTAGGCTTTCCTTCTTATAAGATTTAACACACTTTACTTGTTTATATTTCAGGTCCTCCTTTTCTCATCTTCAGACAGAAAAACAAGTTGAGTGTCCTAAGGTTGCACTCTCCCTCTCAAGCCTATTTTCCTCTCACTCCTTGCCCCTCTCTTTTAACTGTCCTTAGAATAAGCAGTGTAACCAATTTCATGTCTATGAGCACTTGGGACAAATGCGGAACCTCAAGTGAAGAATCTAACCCTCTCCAAACACTACCTAGATTATTTAATACTTAGGTTTTCAATAGAGCAGCATCTCAGCCATGGTAACCTGTATGTTTGTTCAGCAAATGTTCTTCATTCCCATTGCCATGGAGTATTCTCTTTCTCACCCTGCCAACCTTGAGCTTGGTCCTTTGATTTTATTTGACCAATGGAATGTGAATAGATGAGTCTCAGCAGAGGCTTTAAATGCAGTTGCAAGAACTGGCCCATGTTCTTGCCACGGCCATGAGGAGACAATGCCCCAGGTAGCTGCTATTCTTTCAGGCTTGGTTTCGGATTAGAAGACATAGAGAGCAGACTTGAACCCAAGCCCAGACAAGCCACTGCTGATTCATTGACCAAGCTGTGAGATATGACTGTTGTTTTAAGCCACTGAGATTTGGGGAATGTTTGCTGGTACAACAAAATCTGATTAATATGTCAAGTCAGATCTCTGTATTATTCTATAATATCTTTCAGTGCCTCACACTAAATCTCTTACGCATTCAGGGTCGGCTTCTTGGATATGTGATCTATGCAGTCTTACAGTACCTGAGACCTGGATTAATGCTCTACTAATATTAATACTTTTTGAACAATAGGCCCCATATTTTTATATTTTGTTGGACCGCATCAAATTGTGTAGCTGGTCCTGTATCTGATTTATGTATTTTAATGGAAATTTGGCAGAGAGAAAACAGAAGCCTTATCTAGCAGCATGGTAACTCTGGCTTATGCTATATGATATAATAATACACATGCATGTGCACACACACATACAGCATTAGCTTTGCTGGCATAATGGCTTTTAACTATGTGATTTAGTAACTGTAGAATCTTGAAACAGTTGCTTAAATTCTCTTAGTTAAAGTTGATTTATTTGTAAAATAGTTTGTATAACAATACCTATATTGTGGGGTCTTCAACTGAAACAAAGCTCTTGGAAATCATTGACAGATGGACACAGCTGAGTCAACAAGTAGAAGACAGAATTTGGCAAGATAGGAGTAAAACAATTGGATGGAAACAGAAGTGCATTAACGCCTGCTATTCAAATGATGTAAAAAGTCTCCACAGTTTTTACATGTAAAGTAACTATCTAGTTGTCTGGGGGATTAACTCACTTAGTCATCAGGATATTAAATATTATTATTATTATGGTTTCTGTATTTTTATGTGTATTTTTGTCATGAGTTCAGATTATCATACTCCATGGTTAAAGAATACTTTATGTTAAAGTAGCCCAGGAAAAAATGCCCAGGATTCAGACCAGCAGCAATGTCTTTATTTGATCAAATAGACCAACATTGTGCAAAGTAAGACAAATCAAAGGCGTAATATTTAAACTTTTGTATTTTCTCAATATTGAATTACAGTCAACAAAATGGGCTAAAATATTTTTAAATGTTTTCCAAAGAATTATTCCTGTACCATTTTAATATGTTTAGATGATATTCTATATAAGAACATAGGTTCAACATTTACCCTGATTCCTTGTTTAAAAAGCATGTTGATTTCTTTTATATGTCTTTGGCAAGCAATAAATTCCGACTAGAGCAGCCAAGATTTACCCGTGACGGGGAAAAGTGTGTGCACATAAATGTCTTTGCTTGTCCCAGTAGTTAGTTGAGCCATTTAGTTTTTTTTTTTTTAGAGCTGCACAGATTATTGTGAATGAGAAAGCCATTTTATGTCATTACTACTGGAAGTGTCATTAACGATTGCTGGGAGGTTGTGGCTCTGAGAAAACCTTAGTTAGGGCTCCATTCATCTTACAGTTACCTCCTCTGAGACATTTGCACAAATTGGAGAAAATGGAGCTCAAGAATGGAGGAGTAGGCACTGGCTGAGAGAGACCAGGAGAAGGGTCTCTAGAGACACAGTTCATCTACATATGCCAAATTTAGAGGAATTTTGGTTCTGTCCTGTGGGTTTATTTCGTCTATAAATGTTTACTTAATGGAAAGCATTGTGCTGAGCACCAAGGCCCTATCGTGAGCAAAAGAGTGTCCCTGCTTTACGGAATTTAATCTAGTAGCTAATCTGGAAAGAAAGAGAAGGACGGTGTTCAGCCTGGAATGTATGAAGAAAATATGCACATCAGCTCTCAGCTAATGAAAGGCTATTTACTGAGCTCTGGTTATAGTAATAAATAAACTGTTTGTGACAGTATAGTTTAGAGTTCACATTTTACAGTGACTATTTATATACATTTGACCATGATCTTTTGCAAATCTCCTTATACCTTGAGGGCTGAGGAAATTGAGGCTAGGTGTGCAATAAAGAGCTGTTATGTGGTAGGAAGATTTAAATGTATCTTCTAGGGCACAAGAAGCCAGGTGAAGGATGGAAGCCACCCAGAAATGGAGGGACTGCCTTAGGTTGCTGGGAGTTGACCTGTCTCAGGAAAGTGTCCGCACAGAGGGTGCACATTCAAACATGAGACCAGCAGGCTCAGTTTCAGAGTCCTCCCACTCTGTGATGCTGGTCGTATGTGTGTCATTTCCACTGTCCCCCTGGTTTTCAAACTAATGCATGCTCCACAAATGGCTTAAGAAGCTCAGTAAAAATAGAGTTGCTTGGGCTCAACCTCAACCTAAGGAAGCAGAATCTACAGCAATGGGATCTGGGGCTCTGAATTTTTATCAAACCCCTCAGATCTTTCTGCTGTGAACCAAAGTTTGGAACAATTGTACAGCAACAAAGGTCGTTGGTTTTTTGTTTGATGGTTTTTGGGGTTTTTTACCTGTGTTAAAGAAGGGGGGATGGGAGAGTGTTGGTGGGAAAGAAGATAGCAGGATACGCAAGGGTAATAGGTCAAATGATTTTGACTGTATCCTAAATACTTTGGGGGAGTTATTCAAGTGTTGCCACCAGCAAGAGTGTGAAGATTAGATATGTACTTGAGGAAAAGCACTTGGACCTATGGGTGCAAACTGGAGATGGGGCAGTGGGTTGCAGGGAGTTAACATAGGATCATGCTGCAGTATTTAAGCAAGAGGACATTAAAACATAAACTGGGCCCTGGCCAGTGTGAACAGGGCCAATGAGTGAAAAAATAATGAAACTAGAATTACTACAGGACCTGATGATTAACTTCAGTTTTCATTCCAATTTTGCTACCAACTAGAAGTACTATCTTGGGTAAGTCATTTAACTCCATGTTTTCCCATGTTTAAAATGAGAATATTAGAAAATATGTCCTCTAATACGTGTTATTTCCCTGCTTAAACTTTTCTAAAGTTATACAATTTTCTCATGAATACTTTACCCTTGTTGAGGAGAAAGATGGGTAGTAGTAACCAAGACTAGGTCAGTTAATTGTTTGATCCTGAAAAATGGCTCATATTTTAGATTTTTATTAAGATGGCTGTGAGGCCTGAAAAAAATGTCAAACAAAATATATTACATTTAATTTATTAAATTATCTTTAGTGTGGCATTTTACACACTGTTACAGCTCGGAAGGAAAATATACGTATCCCGATTCTACAGCTCCTTTCCCACACCTTTCTGCTTTCAGTCTTGTCCCAATTTCCTCATCTGGAGCTCATTGTATCCTGAGTCTTGCACCACTAAAGTCTGATTTTCTGTACTCTGATATTGTCCTCTAAAAACATGTGTTGTGGTTGTTGGGTAATTTGTAGCTTGCTGTAGATATTAACACTACTTGTCTCTGGTAGCTGACTAATGTGCTTATTTTAGGTAGCTCATTCCTTTGATGGTAAAGATTATGTGCTGTGAGATACTGAGTGCCAATTTTGTAGAGAAATATTGCTTATGCTGATTCATATGCCTGGGCATTTAATTCAGTGCACTTACAGTTCAGCAAAAATTACTTGGTTTTTCTTTTGTGGTTCAAGGGGAAATAGATTTCTAGAGAGTTTGGACCATTATTAAAGGTTATAGGAGCTAGAAGCTGATAATAATAATCATCATCTCTACCATCCATCAAGTGTTTACTGTGTGCCAGAAGTTCTTCCAAGGCTTTCTGGATAATATTTTTTTGCACATATTTCTTATATGATCCTTTCAGCCACTCAGGAAGGTAAGTACATTATTATTCCTGTTTCAGAGATGAGGAACCTCAAGCCCCAAAACTCACCTTCCAATCTAAGTTATCCTAGTTCACAATTTCAGAGTCCTGGCTCTCCTCGGTGCCCTTTCTGCTCTTCTTAGTTTCACCTCCTTTCCCTCTGCCCCTATGGCATTGGCTGCTCCATTTCTCCCCCTACCCTGCCAGCCTGTCTTCCTTCTATCCCTCCTTCTTTACTAAGATAAACAAGAGCAACGTACATGGCATAGAACAGATGTAATAAAACAGTTATGGTGAAACAATTAAAAGGCACAATTAGAAATGAAAGGAATTCAATGGCCCACTTAAGTCCCTTTGGCTTTGGTATATATAGTGCAGATGAGACCCTACAAGTCTCTCTCTCTCTCTCTCTCTGGTTGTGTCTTTAGGAGTCACCGCATTGCCTTATCCATCATCCAGCGGGGGCATTGTGCCTATCACACAGAGTATTAGATCAATTAACTATGATGCTGGGAATCTCGGGGTATTGACTGAAGATGAGTGTGGGTATTTTGGAGAGAGAACACAATTACAGAGTCCAACCTGGCAGAGTTTCACAAACACCTTTGACTTCTAATTTCCTATATCCAGGTCAAAATACATCCTTTTACAGGCACCTGATAGCAAATAGATGGTCCTCTCCTCTAGACCTTACGTCCAGATGCTCTAGCTCTTTTCTAAGGCAGTAAGAACGAGGCTCTGATCTGGATATGTTGTTTCCTCAGGGCCAGAATATTTGTCCCCCACCCCCACCCATCAGATAAGTTTGTTTGCCCTTAACTATAAAGAGGTTCGCCTTTCTTCAAATGCAAGTATGCTAGAGATGAATGACATCAAAAACTGAGAATTAATGTATCAGGGCCAGGCAGGCTGATGGTTGAACTGAGATTCCTTGTAACACAAGGTGACAGGAAGGGGGCAGGAGAGCACAATGTGAAGCTGCTAAGAGAAGGGTCCTCGTGGCAGAAGCTCTGCCTTGCAGAGGAGACAGGAAAGTAGCTCTCCAGTGAGACTGCACAGTGGGCTCTGCGTCCAGGGTTGACATTAAGTTGGGGTTTTGTTTGCTTTAGAGGATCACACCCAGCTTAGGGGGAAAAAAGACCAATTCACTGAGGCCTTGGAAAGTAGATAATTTACCTAGTGGTGGTGGAATGATCAGATGGTCGTTACGCAGAAAGAAGTATTTAGTGTGGACTTTGGAGTCTGTCTTAGTCTGTTCGGGCTGCTACAACAAAATAGCACAGACTAGGTAGTTTATAAGCAACAAAAATGTATTCCTCACAGTTCTTGAGGCTGAGCGTCTGAGACTAGGGTGCTAGCTTAGTCGTCGGGTGAGAGTCCTCTTCCTGCTTCAAAGCGGGAACGAATACCATCACCTCTGGGGATTAGCATTTCAGCATATAAATTTGGGGAGGACACAGACATTCAAATCATAGCAGAATCCAACAGCTTACATTTAAAGTCAAACACTGTGATTAATATCTGTCTAGTACCCTGCCCGTGACTTAACCTCTCCAAGCTTCAGTTTCTCCATCTGTACAATGACAGCAATAGTAGAATCTTACCAGCGTAGATTTGAACAGGACTATTCATGTAAAGGAACAGATACAATGACTGAATACACATTGATTCTTACTGTTTTCATTCAACCCTTGGGCTCAGAAGGAAAGAGTCCAGGAAGATTGGCTGAAGAGGAAATAGGCGCAGTCACCCCTGTGTAACATGCCTCCTGTTGACTAAGATGTGTTCTCTTAAAACTAGTTACCCCAAAGTGTCTTCACGGGCTTCCCAAATAGGATTTGTGGATCTAAATTTAAAGGAAGTTTTTGTATGCAAATACAGCCCTACAGACAGCATCTTCTGCCCTCTTCTGGCTTCTCCAAGAAATTCAAGTATATGTATAAACTAAATAGAAGATGCATTGCTTGCATTTGATGTTTAGTGGGCACCCACAGTTTGCCATTTCTCCAGTTCTAGATGAGAAAGATACATCTGCAATATTTTGTATATAGATGGGAGTTACCAGAAATATTTTACATTTTCAACAATGTGCTTTTGAAATGGAGGTTTCATCTGTCATTTTATTCAGTCCTATTCTTCCAGAGCCAGCTCTATGTGTCCTAACTGCTAAATAAATAATTAAGCTGTGCCACAAATTACTGCAGAAACTAAAATCTGAGGTCATTATAATTCCTGAGATAATTAATCAGCTGTTTAAAATAGAACTGAGCTGTGAGAACTTTTGTTAACAGAAAAAGCCTAGGGCCAAAAGCCTCACTTCTATTAGAGATTGTATTGGATTTTAACTAATTTCCCCCCAGCCTTTAAAAAATAAATAAAAGCATAATTTTTAAAGGTAGAGCAGTTCAGGTCAACTGGCAACTGCGGGTCTTCCGTTTTGCTTTTGTAGATGCATGCAGTGTGGATGGAGCGTCAGTTGGCTGGGCCTTTCAAGGGCAGCATTCACAGTTATCTGCACAATCTCACACCCAGTCAGAGAAGTCACAGCAAGGGACCAAAACAGAAGCCTGTGCTGGTTAGTGTAAGGGAACCAGGAGACGGCTCACTTTGATGGGAGGGTCCCTGGTCACCAGAGACCCACTTGTTCAAAGATCCATTGCTAAGGGAGGCCTCACTCATCCCAGGGCTTCCTGCAGTTGGAAAGGATTAGCCCAACCCCATGAAAGGGACATTGGACCAGAAGCCCAGATGTCATGAAGAGAAAAGAGAAATAAATGACTCAAGGTGACCCCAGCAATACATTTGTGACATCAGCAGCAGTGTGCCCTTAGCATGTAGATTTCAAGCGTCACCAGAGTAGAAGAGTCGCGATCCAGACTGTCGTTTTCCAACCCTTTATAAAGTACCGATGTCTAGAATTTACATCTTTCCTTGGTCACTCCACCCACAAAGAACGAAAGGCCTTTATAGCAAGAAACTTTGCTTAGTCATTGAAACACATTACTTACTGTTGTTATTGTACATAAGAATTAACAGGTGGGAAGAGCCTATAGAATCTGGACAAAGGAGAATCATGGGAGCATTTTCCTTTACTGAATTTAAAACGCATCAAATGGATACAATGATGAAAAGTGTTGGACTGACTCCAAAAGCTGCAGACAGAAGAATGGACTAAGACATAAGCGTGAGGGACACATGCCAGCCTCTGGCCAATGGGACACACGTCCAGGAGGAAGAGCAGTTTTCAGGGGATGTGACTGAGATAACTGCTAAATATTTGAGAGAGAACCTTAAAGCTACAAAGAACATCAATACCAAATTATATTCCAGAAAGGTTTCACTTTAAAAATGAAATAATGAGAAAATAGTTAAATGTATATTGTCTATATATAGACATATTTTATTGGCATTTTACTGAAAATTTTATTGACAAAGGTATATGGTTGTGTCACTCATAGTTTTTTAGTTACAGAAAACAGACACCTCTCCAGCTATTTAAAGTACAAAGGAAATTTACTCAGAGGTATCAGCTCATGGCATCTCCAGGACAGTCAGATAGTTATGACTTGAAACCATGCTTCCAAGAAAAACGCCTGACCATGCTGTGCATTGGTGCCAACACAGTCCCACTAAGCCTACACATGATACCAGAAGGTTTTCCCTTGGATTCTGAGAGTGGGCCCAGCTACTGAGCCACCGCCACTGCTGGTCCTGAAAGTGCTGTGCTTCTTGGCTATGCTATGCCAAGAAATGGATGGATTCCACATGGACTCTCTTCCCCTATCACTCCCTCTTCCAAATGAAAGACGGAAGCATCTGATGGGGCCTGGATCACCTAGACCATGTCCTAATTGCTGAGGAGGCTGGACAATTGAGTCAGCTTAAAATCCCGAGATCTTTCTAACCTATAGATCATGCCCCATTCACATTCATTTATTCTTTAGCCTGCATTTATGGAGATGCTTTTAAGTCTCAGGCACTATGTTTCTATGGTTTCACCAGGGTTGCCAAGCAGCTGTAGGGATTTGCATAGTGCTGCGTCCATATGTGTCCATGTAGACTGCCAAAGGCAGGCTGCTCAGCTCAAGGTTAAGGAATGATTTCTGAGACTCACTATCCACACAGTATGCTTTCAGTAAAGAAAAATTAAGGAAAGATAGGCTTTCAAATGGCATAGAAAGTGTCAGGTGCTCCTGGTGTTACTAAAATCCTTCTATATTAAGCACTCAATGAGCTACCCTGTATATTTTAGCTGGATCAGATGCCACTTGGTGTGGTTTTGTCCCTGGTCTTCAGACAGAAAAAGTGGCTGGAGTTATCAGTGGACTGGTAATGAGCACCGCTTTTTGGAATTTTTAAAAATGGTGTCTGAAGGAGATTTGATAAAGTGATAGTCCAATGTCTCAAACTTCCTATTAAGGCCAGAGAAGTAGTGTAACTTTCTCAAGGTTACAGAGCTAGTTGACTGCAGACACGGGGCTTGCCAGCTAAGGATACACTGCCAACAGAAACCATTTAAAATGATTTATACTATTTTTCTTTTAGTCCCCCAAATAACAACACATGTCAATTAGATTCATGTCAGACCCATTATTCATTCTGCCCCCACAATCTGTCTCTCTCTGAATTAATGAAATGTAAAATAGAAAAATTACAGGTTTTATAGTTACAATCTGTAATGCTTAGGGTACAGTCGAAAAGGCCCTATGTTAATTACATTCATTCTGGCTTATTATATAATTCTGCCTTTTTGTATTAGGACTTACATTTTCCTTAAATGTTGAGAATTGTTTAAAAAATGCAACCATTAATGCCATTCTTAGATGTAATTATATTCTTAAAAAATGACATGAGTCATGTCATAGCACCTCAGTTTTTATAAGATGTATACCTTCTATCTTTTGTAACATACAATTAAAGTAAAAAACAATATGGTTGCTTACTTTAGAAATGGGTATCACTCAGGTGGCTAAAGGGGAGCTTCTGGGTGTAACAATAATAACAACAGCAACTAACACGTCTAGAAAACTTACTGTATCTCAGGCGGTTTCCTGAGAGCTTTCCATGCATCAGCTCAACCTTCACAAGCACATCATTTCACAGGTAAGCAAAATGGGGCACGCAGATCCCCACTTCATTTGGCCCCAGCATTCCTCAACTACTTTCTAGGTAGGGGGACAGGTCTGTCACATCTTCGATCTTTAAATGAAACCTACATGTATAGAACTCCTAGATCCTTAAGCAATTTCTCCTAACTTGGCTGCAGCTATACTTGGCTTGGATTGTCTTCCCCTCTTCTTTGCAAGTGAACTTCTATTGAAATGTCAAGGCTCGGAAGAAATATACCCCCTTTAATTAATTTTTTATTTTTCAATTACAGTTGACATTCACTATTATTTATAGTTTCAGGTGTGCAGTAAAGTGGTTAGACAATCATATACTTTACAAAGCGGTCCCCTGATATTTCAAGTACCCACTTGGCACCGTGCATAGTTATTAGAGTATTATTGACTATGTTAGCTGTGCTGTACTTGGCACTCCTGTGACTGTTTTGTGACTACCAATTTGTGCTTCTTAATCCCTTCACCTTTCACCCAGATTCCCAACCGCCATACTGTCTGCCATCCATCAGTCTGATCTCTGTATCTATAAGTCTGTTTCTATTTTCTTTGTTCATTTATTTTGCTCTTTAGATTCCACATAAAAGTAAAATCATTTGCTATTTGTCTTTTTCCATCTGACTTAATTCGCTTAGTATAATACTATCTAGGTCCACCCATGCTCTCATTGCAAATGGTGAGAATTCATTCTTTTTTATGGCTATTATTGCTTTGAAATATTCCCCCCTTTTAAACAACAAACTTTTGTTGTTTCTTCATGTTCCCCTGCCCTTTTTCCATAATTCTGCCACTCTAATTTGGAACATCGTTGACTTCCTGACCAGTCCAAAGGACAGATTTTATTTACTAAGTTATTAATGCCTTTGTGATCATTGATGCTCTTTTTTTTTTAGAATTTTTTTTTTTTTAATATATCTTTATTGATTTCAGAGAGAGAGAAAAGGAGAGGGAGAGATAGAAACATCAATGATGAGAGAGTCATTGATCGGCTGCAGCCCACAACCCGGCCATGTGCCCTGACCGGGAATCGAACCCTGATCGCCTGGATCCTAGGCCGATGCTCAACTGCTGAGCCACACCCGGCCGGGCTCTTCGATGCTCTTAATGACCCCTCCTTCTTGAAACTTTTCCTCCCTGTACTTTCAAATCACCATTCTCCACAGCACTTTCTATTGGTTCTCTGGTCATTCTAGCTCAGCCTTTACTATGTTCTCCTCTTTCCATGCTTGCCTAGTAAATGATAGAAGTCCATGACCTAGATCCTAAAACGAGATCCAACATCCAGAATGGTACTTGGCATGTCAACAGACCTCAATAAATATTAGCTGAATAACAAAATCTAACCCGTGCCTATTGTTTCAACTATGACCTGTGAACTAGCAAATGTGAAATCCAGAACTCTTAAACTTAGGGATTTACAATCCAAATCTATGCTAAACTTTCTGCTATATACTATTTTTCTCTCATTCTTTGTTATCTGCATAATTCATTCTTTTACTGAATATTATACACACACACACGCACACACGTACACGCACACAGAGGCCAGTGGGATGTCAGGCATTAAGCTAGGTGCTAGGTCTATGGTGGTGCCTACTAGCTCGTTCTACTGTTTTTCTCTGTCTTTTCTCCTTCACCCTCCATTTTATTTTGCACACTCATGCCAATGTGTCTTCTTTGGAAAAAAATCTAACTGCTCCTGTTTAATTTTCTTCAGTGGCTCTACACTGCATATGCAATAGAGTTCCAATGCCTTCGATATCTCAGAGGTCCCTTACAGTTTGATTCCTGCCTATAGGCCTAGCTTCAATTCCTCCACTCTCCCACTTGTATCTTGTATTCCAGGCACAACAAACTCTTTGGTATCCCCTAATCATTCAATGGCTTTCTTCATTTAAATGCCTTCATCCATATCACCTTGTTGGGATTTGGTGGGGAGCAATCGGTAACACTCCTATTACCTTCCTGGGTTTAGATTCTATTAGGGGTAAACACAAAATAAGCTAGGTAGAGAGCTAAATGTCACCTTCTCCCTTACCATGTTTATATTAGAGCATGCAGTTTATACTGTTAGACACTCCCAGCCTCCTAAGTCCAAGAATAGACAGCCTTATCCCATCTTCCGATCAAAGAGAGCAAAGGAAAAATTTAAACTCACCATATGTAGAGAGGGCCTTTCCTGCTAAACTTATCGTATCGTCCAGATAGAGAACACCAGCTCTCTCAGAGCAGGCTTGCCCTCAAGTGAGAGGAAACAGTACCCGGCACAGTGCTCCTCCAGATGACCAACAGGTTAAACAGCTCTTTCTCTCCTGTGGGGAGTTAGTGAGACAGCAGGGAAAGGCCAGAGATGACATGAAAGCAGAGCTCCTCCAGACTCTAAACAGTTTTAAGTGAATAATGAATATATATCAAACAGAAGCTGAATTCATCAGGACTTTTTCAATTTGAAGTAGAAAAAAATAAAAGGCACCTCACTTTGCCTTAAGCCAAAGGATGGAATTGATGAGCTCCCATAAGTGAAACACGTGGCCATAGAATTTTCTTTGAGTATGGCTGTGTCCAGGTACTCAGTGTCACAGAACTTGGTCTGTTTCCATCTCTGCTTTCCCTCTTTCTCAATTCGAATTCAGGCAGCCCCTTTCCTTGCTGCATTAAGATATTAAGACGGCCATCAACATCTGACCACTACCTTACAAGCTCAGCTACTCCAATGAAAACAGAACCTCTCTGCCCAATAATTCTAATAAAAGGCCTAGAATTAATGCCATTGGATATCTTAGACCTGAGAAGTAAATGATATATCTTTTTTGGGTCTAGGCATGATTATATGCTCCCTTGGAACCATGGTTAAAGTCAGGGTATCTGAAGGACTGAGATGAGGGAGGGATGCTTCACCAAAGGGATATCAGAGTGCTGCTTTAGATGGAAGAGGGTCTATTTTGAGTAGGCAAAACAATGAATGTCTACACATGCAGTGCTCCATGGGTGAAGGGAGTAAGGAACCAAGGTGGATGAGTTGTTTAGCCGCAGGGACACTGAGTCCAGGTAAAGTAGTCTTTTCTAGATTATACGTATTGTTAAATTATACTTGTCCATGATTCTATTGAAGCCAGCCAGGAGATTGCACTGGTTTTTTTGTTGGCCTAGAAATCAGACTTTCTTGAAATAGGTGAATTGGGAAATCTCTTTGCTATACAGAAAATATTGTTGCTGTGACAATTGTTGCAATAGAGGCCTGTTGGAAATGAGTCAGGGAGTTAGATAGAAGAAACAACACCCCCAGTCTCTGCTGTCAAATAAAGGGGGCGCATGCAGCCATGAACTTTTCTATTCTAGTCTCTCCTAGAATCACACACACACTCACACGGAAGCACACTCAAGTACACCCAGTTACCATTTCACCCCAAAATAATGAAGCAAAAAATAAACATGCCTGAGTCTATCGAACAGAAATTAAAAATACCTCTGAAAAAAGGTAGCAGTATGCATCAGACTGTATTGACTCACTTGTGAAACAAAAATTGCAGTATGAGTCAATCTGATTTAAAATATCATATTTAGAGGTCTCCATGACACGTGAGGATCGGCAAAAGTAGGCCCTTTGTGCTCAGCTGCACACTGGCAGGAATGTCTGTCTAGTTGCCAAGGGCCCGGTTGTGTTGTGTTCATTCCAATATGCCTTAATTTTATTTTCCCCTCTCTCTCTCTCTCTCTCTCTCTCTCTATCTCTCTGTTTCTCTGTCTCTCTCTGTCTTTCTCTCTGTGTCTCCCTCTCTTAATGCTTGAAAAATACAATAGAATTGTCTTCCCAGCATGGGGATATCTGCATGTGTTGCAATTACATTTTCTATTTTAAACTCACAACTCATTCTCCTTTTAATTTAAAAAGAACATGCCAGAACACGCCACTCTGCTTCATTTTCCCTCCTTTTAAAAGTACAAGGAATATACAAACCAGGGATCACGAAGGAGGCAAAAACCAACTTGTAGGGGAAACAAACAAACAAAAAGAAAACAACACGCACGAAAGCCTTGCTGATTCTGAGCTGAAATCTCTCTTGGGGTTTGATACCAAGAACTGCAGCAGGAAGAATTAACAGCAAGACCATGCATTTTAGAAAGAGACTCTTCTGTCTGGAAATTATTCGGAAAGGCGTGAGGTGCCCTTTCCCCCAGTTCCCTGGACGATATTAATGTCAAGTTTCCCAGTCACTCATACCTATCTGCAGGTAACCAAGTAAAACATAAGGACAATAGTTACCATTGTGTTTGAGAAATTACTTTCATGTGAGACAATATGGCTCGAATACAAATATGAATACATCCCTGAGCCCAACTCATAGTGTGGTTTATTTAGGGGGTGCTCCTCCTTCAGAATAGTGGACCACTCTACCCCCTAGGAGTAGAGCTGAGCTGTTACCTCCATTTTGCAGATGAGAAACCAGGTTGATTTAGGCTCCTTGACGGGTGCTGTGGTCCAGCACCAGACCCCCTAGGACTGAGTGTCCACTTTCCTGGCTGTTTGCAATGCTGCTTCTTACGCTCTCAGCTGAGCTCCACTGGGGCGTTTTCTCTACCAAAGAAAGCTTCCTTGCCAGAGGTCACGTGAAGCTCCCACCCTTTTTCTCTGACTAGTTGGTGAGGAAATATGAATGCCCACCGCTTGCCTGAATTTGGGGCATCTCTGAAACCTGCCTCAGCTCCAGAATTTCCTGAAAAAGCAGCAGGGGGTCTTGTTGAAATCAGATTCCTGCTTAGTTTCTCCCTCCGACCAGTCCTGCTTCTGTCGCTCATCATGGGTGTTGCTCAAGAGTACCTGGCAGTACATGGTTAGGGGGAGCAGGCTGGCAGCTGTCGGAGGGGCTGGGTGGGGGGCTGGGTGAAAGAAGGTGAAGGGATTAAGCAAAAAAAAAAAAAAAAATCCCACATGTATATCACATAGACACAGACAATAGTGTGAACAGTGTGGTGCTAGCCAGAGGGAAAGGGGGTGGGGGTAGGCGAAGGCAGGTAAACTGGGGACAAACGGGGGTGGAAAGAGACTTTGCTTTGGGCGATGTACACGTGATGTAGTGTGCGGATGATGCTGAGTTGTGCATTTGAAACCTGTATGGTTGCGTAAACCAGTATCACCCCAATAAATTCGATAAAAAAGGAGTACCACTCAGTAAACTTCTTCATACAAATCTTTGTCTCATGGTCTGTTTCTAGAAACCCCAGCCCAAGGCAGGCACCCAGAACAGGTGCCAATAAAATGTCTGATCTTCCAGTTATTTACCAGAAACACTGATAGTAGCAACCTGGGTTGCTCTACAGAGTCAATTGTGCAAAAGAGAAAATCTAAAGGCTTTGTGTTTGTTTGCTTTTGGTTTTTGCTAATGCTTCGTGCATCACTACCTATCCATAGTGCCTCACCCGTTAATATGGAGCCAGCTTATCCGTGAGATCTATGCACGTAGCATAAAGTCAGCGTTGCCCCAAATGCTGTTGGTTCGCGACAGGTAGGCCCAGCGACTTTTCGGGTCTCTTTTCTTGTGTTATGCAGCATGTGAAAGGGAATGCATGGTCGTCCGGGCCTGGATGCCGCTTTCAGTAATAGAAACGCCTTCTGGGAAAATGAGATTGGTGCCAAAACAAGAATGTGGGAGCATACTTGAAGTGATTTCCTTCTATTTCAGAGTGGCTTTACAGAAGGGGAAAAGGCAGCGAGACCATTTCCGAGGGCTGCCAGTCACACTGAGGCATTTGAATGAAAACGCCTCGATAGCTTCCTCTAACCTGCTAAGCAGGAGAGAGTCCTTAGACTGGCGTGTCGCCCTGTGCTCAATCTAGTGACGTTACCTTTGCATGTTATCACCCACAGTGCCCCTTCAGGAGCACTCCATGTTTTTTCCAAAGTGGACTTAGCTATCCGCTAAGATAAACAGAAGTATGAAAATAAAATAAAAAAAATAAAATGCAACCAAGGTAAAGTAAGCCCACTTCAGCCATCCTTTCTTGTTGATTACAACCCAAAATTCTGGACAAAACAAAATGAAAGTTAAAAAAAACACAACTAACTAGACACTGAAAATTAAACAAAAGCCGGCAGATTGGTGAGCAGAGTCAAAAACGGAAGAAACATCCTGAAAGGGGACATGCTTTTTCTTTCCCCTGCTGCATTTTCATCAGTTGGAGCTGTGGCCATAGTAGGAAGAGCAGTAACGATTTGGAAGAAGCCCTTGTTTTAGAGAGAGGCACAATAGAAGGAGCCCCTACCACCTGGAGAATGGAGATGGATGTGAGAGAGGCATCCAGAGAATGAGAGCCCCTGACATTGTGTCTGAACCGGCACAAGCCCAGGGCTCCACAGTGAACTTCATGTTCAGGAAAGATGCAAATTAGCAAGAGTTCTTAGGTCACCACAGTCACTGCCTATAGAACAAAATTAAGATAACTCAACTGTGTTAAAATTTAAATGAATGCTCTGTGAAAGACACCATTAAGAAAATGAAAATACAAGCCACAGACTGGGAGAAAATGTTTTTAAATTCCACATATGAAATAGAAATTGTATCTAAAACATGTACAGAATTATCAAAACCCAATAATAAGAAAATAGCGAACTTGATTAAAAAAAATAGGCAAAGGAACTATACAGGCATTTTATCAAAGAGGACATTCTTGGGCAAACAAGCATATTCAAAGACACTCAACATCATTAATAGATGTTTTAGTTTCCCAGGGCTGCCTTGGGAACTTGCCACAAACTGGATGGCTTGCTTAAAACAACAGAAATGTATTCTCTCACAGTTCTGAAGGCTGGAGTACCAAGTCAAGGTCAATAGGACCATGTTCCTATTGAAGGTCTAGGAGATAATCTTTCTTTGACTCTACCTTCTTATGATTGCTGGGAATACGTGGTGACATCATCATCATCATCACCTAGTACCATGTTTTGGTGAGGGTGCAGAGAAACTCAAACTTCTGCAAATTGCTGGTAGTAATATAAAATGGTCCAGCCATTTGGAAGACAATTTGACAGTATTTCATGCAGATAAACATAAACTTACTCATCTATCTCAATCCTACACTTTTACCCAAGAAAAATAAAAAAATGTATGTTCACACAGAAACCTCTACTTAAATGCTTATAGTGACATTATTCATAAATGTTCCAAAGTGGGAACAACCCAGATGTCTTTCCTGTGATTAGTAGATAAACAAATTACAATTTATCCATATTATGGAATATTACGCAGTGGTAAAAAGGAATAAATCATTGATATATGCACCAATACGGATGTCTCAAATTATACTAAGTAAAAGATACCCAATTCAAAAGACAGCATGTGGCAGAACTCCATTGTTCTGACATTTTGAAGAGACACAACTATAAGAAATGACAATAGAGATCAAATCAGCGATTTCCAGAGGTGTGGGTGGTGGGAGGGTTACACCGCAAGTGGGCACAGGAGAATATTGGAATGACCAAGCACGTGTATATCTTGATCATGGTGGTGGTTAACCTATGCATTTACCAAAATTTATAGAAACCTACACAAAATAGTAAATTTTATAGTATGTAAATAAACATAATTCAACAAGTAAAAAAAAAAAAAAAAGCTGATGGCTGGTACTGCATGGCCTGTGTTTAGGATATAATAACTGCTGGCCTGTTCTTCATCCCACATTCATAAAGAACATCTACTCTTATCGCTCTTTTGTTTGCCAACTTTGAATATTTATAGTTATTTTTTTATTTAAAATGTTTTTCTCTGTTCTCTACCTCTACTCCTGGCAACTTGATAAATTCATCTCATTAGGGCTTTTTTGCTGGATCACAATTTTATGCTATGTTTCTTGCTGCTGCGTCATAGACCTAAATCTGGTCTTGACTGGCCTTCCAAGCTTGCTGTCATAGTAACTGAACATCTCTTGTAACCTGAAAAAACAACAAGAACAACTGGTGACTTTTTATCCCTTAAAATTTATTCAAGAGGCTCTTTTCCATCCAAATTTCAATTCCCATGAAACTCCCAAGCCTTGTCATTTCCCAGGAGCTTAGATCTTTGTGTCCTTCAGTCTCCCCCTCCCACTGGGGCTGCTCTGTCCTGAGGTAAGACACTGAGGCCCTTCCTCATAGGACTTCTTTTTTGTTTTGCTCCCATGAAGCATCTCTAAGTCAAGGACACCTAAGTGAAGAGTTATGAGAAGGAGCACTCAGAACTATGAACTGGATGCTATTTATCCCTGTACTTAATGTTTCACTGGTCCATATCTGAGGGGAACTGCAGCCACCCACAGATAGCCTGGTTCCTATCTCTTCTGTACCTCCAGAACCCATCATCTCTTCTTTCCTTCCATGCCTCTCTCAAGAGCATAACCAATTTCTTTTCTGATCTCAAAAAAACAAACAAAAACAAAACACATAAAAAAACACAGTTTCTCCATTAACTTTCATTTTCTTGGTTTCTCCTGGAACCCAACATCTTCAGCATCTTCCTTTGTTCCCTGAACAGCTTATCAAGACAGCTTCCCAAAGTCAGCTTTCCCCCAGGAGGGAATTCTGTTCAAGCTGTTTTGATAGTAAAATGTATACTTTGTTACACTCTATTACAACACTTATCACTAAATTATACACATGTATCTACTATTGTAAACACTGATATACTATTGAGCTCAGCTAATCTCATATGGACAAATTATTGCACATGGAATCAGAAAAAAAGTCCGGAGACATAATGCAGCTAACTTTTTTGCAGGGGGGGGTAAATAGAACTATTAAAATATTGGTTTGATTTTTATGATTACCAATGTTAGTTGAAAAAAAATGTTCATCTAACTGTTCAAGTAACTATTCTTAGTTATTCTTAATACAGTGGGGTAGCATGTTATTTCTAACTCTTACCCTGCCTATATACTATGGAACTTACTGGCTATTTCCCTCAGATTTGCAAGTGAATTGGAAGTACTTTAGGTTTATTCTTATAGCTTATTTCAAGGTGCAAATGAAAATAATTTGCATTTTATTCCTTACCATAATATTAATAGTAATATTTATAATGGCATTTAGTAGTGTTTGTAATGGTATTTATAAAGCTTTTATATGCATCATAATAGTTTATTCCCACTATAGCCTGATACAAATAGTTCATTACAACCCTTTGGCTTTTGATAAGGAAATGAGGGAGAGAGAGACAGAGAGAGAGAGAGAGAGAGAGAGAGAGAGAAAGGAGAAAATAATGTCTCATAGTTACTAAGCCTTAGAGGATTGACTCCTAATTCAATGGTCCTATTGATAAAAAAAAAATTGGCTTATACTCATACTTTTAAAAAAGTTAAAATAACAAACCAGCTATGGATTGTTCTGGCATAAAAATATATTATGAGTTAGATAGATGATGCTTTTTATAACAAACAGGAGCTAAGCTATCTATACCTCTTGGGGACAGGAGGTTTAAAGTGTAAAAGCAAAAGGACATGAGCTTCACATATGCGTGTAACCTGGGGCGCTTCTCCCGATTCCTCTTCTGTCTGAAATTCCCTCAGAAGCAGTGTTGTCCTCAGACTCTCTTGGGCTACCATGTCCCAGCCGATTCTAAATGCCTTACGCTCGTCTAGTAGGGATTACTGACCAACATTTTGATGAGAAAAGTCCATCCTTCTAGCCCTTAAGAATAATAGGAAAGCGGCAACCATAGTACCAGAGACTGACGCTGGAAGAAAAGCATCTGACAGGAGTCAGCTTTGGGGATTTAGGGTTTACGTGGATCTTTCAGCTGAGGACAAAGTTGCCTAGCTAATTATCTGGACAAAAGAGAGGCGGATAAAAGGTGTCTCGAATTCCTCTCCTCAGCCACATCCTGGGGTTCAATGGCAGCATCCAGGGGAGGCCTCTCTCCCCATCACCACAAGTGGGCCACATGTGTGGTGATCAAGTGCGGACCTTGAGGCATCCAAGCTACGGCAGCATCTTTGCACCAGCCCTGGCTCTGAAGCTGAAAGGGGTGCACAAAAGACTATAAATTCCTAATCTTCTGGAAACCGCAGTGGAGGGGGGATGGCTGCATTAAGTGTGACTGGAGTAGCAGAGACCATTCCCCGTGGGTGGTCTCAGTTGCCTCCAAGGAGAGGAGTCTGTGCTTACGTAGGTGGATAAAACGGTTTGCGTATATGTGCCCACAGATGTAGTTCAGCCTTCCTCAGTTAGAGGAAACATTTTCTTCCCAACAACTTTCCCTAAATCTTCAAGTTGAATGCTAGCATCTGTATTTCTATCAGCTGACCTGACAATGCTATTGATGTTATTAGGGAAAGAGCCAGAAACATAATTCAATTGTAAGCACTGTCTTTTCTGGAAATATATTAAATAGTTTTGATACTAAAAAACAAAAGTTTGCCCCCCACCCCTCTTGCCACATGTCAGCCTATGCTGCATTGTTGAGTTAGAGGAAGTTTAGGAGAATTTCCAAGAAAATTGGACCCCCTGCTTATAATTATTACCCTTTGGTGCCAAAACCCTGTGAAAAATCCCCCTAAAGCTTGATGAGTGGGGTTGGAATTGTTAGACCGTGTGTGAGGTTTATTTTCTACTTCCCTTCTTTTGGCTGAAGGTGTAAGTGATGTCATGTGAAATGACATTCTTGCCCTGTTTCTTTTGGTGGGGAGAAGCTACCAAAAGGCCTCATGGGAAGGAGCACCAAGGAAAAGCATGCATTGCTCCCCAGGGCCTTGAAAGAGCTCCGCCCCAGGCCTGGAGTGGGTGAGAGATAAACATCCTCCCAAGAAGGGCCTAAAGAGGAAAAGGAATCCAAAGACTAGAACGTTTTAAAAGGCATTCTGTACGTGCACAACAGTTCCAAGCCTACCGTCATAGCTAGTTTCCTGGATTCAAGCACATATACATTTTTTCCCTTGGTGAGAAGTGCAACTAAAGACACCTGGACTCTAGCAGTTGGAGGCACTACTAGAAAGAAAAGAAAAAATCCTTTAAAGGCATTTTGTCTACTTCAATGTTTATTCCCCAGATTCAGTGCGTAGTTTCTCTTAGGTGCGTATTCTGAGGCAGTTCAATGTACAACAGAATCCTGAAATATTTTAATACTGTTTTCTTGTAAATGTTTCCTCCCAAAGAAATGTTTCACATCTTAGAAGTTTGAAATAGCTTTTTAAATGTAGAAATTTGTTCTCAAAGCTGCTGGAACTTTTCTTAGGGTAAGCCACCACGTGTATAGTCCCTTTCTTAGAGGAAGAAAACTTGGAGATCACTGAGCAACTGGAATTTGAAGTAAGCGAAGGAAATTCAGAATAGACATGATTATATGTGTGTAAGGCCTGACATTTTACTCCATGGGTGATACTTTCAGACTGAATTTGATGAACTAAGGGCACATTTCTAGTTTCATTAGCATCATGAGCATACATATTCCTTGGTAGAGGGCATGGCCATCATTAGCAATGTCCTCAGTACTTCTGGCTCTCTGCTTTCCATGAGCGTGATAGAATAGTGCTTACCCACCCTTCCAAATTGAGGTGTGGAAATATAACTTGTCTTTACAAACAGAATTGAGTAGATGTAACATTAGCCACTTCTCGGCAGAAAGTTTTGAAGAGAGGGTTACTTGCCATATTTTCCTGCCCATTCAGGGCTGATGGTGAAACCACCTGTACAGGTGAAGTTGTCAGCCGAGACCCGGAGCGACCACAGTGAGTTGTGCCCTTTTGCCAACCTGCAAAGTGTGCACCATGTGAGAAAGACCTTTTTCGGTTCAACAGTCATGTGTGCTGCGGACCTTGGACCTTGGGCGATTATAATGTGTCTGTGTAAGCTCATCGGCTGTAACAAATGTACCACCCTAGTGAGGGTGCTGATGATGGGAGGCCACACAGGTGTGTGGGCAGAGGGCGTGTGGGAAATCTCTGCAGCTCCCCTTCTGTTTTGCTGTGAACCTTAAATTGGTCCAAAAAATAGAATCTTAAAAACAGCAAAAGAAAAACAAAAAACAGCAAGAAGCAGAAAACCTGCTTCGCCAGTATCTAGCGTCATGCAAAGCCGATGAATTTGTTGAAAGCAATCTCTATAGGATGGAGAACTCGCTTTGCGCAGCTATCTGTGATCAGTGATAATCCATGATAGTGACCCATCTGAAGAATGTCCAGGTGACTCTTCCTCTGAGGATTAACCAGAGTATGTGGGTGAACAAACTGCCAATACCGGGGAAAGAGCCACCAACAGGGCATGGAGAATAATCCCCAAGGCTCACGTCAGACAGGGAATATTTTATGTTCCTACTGGTTAGAGCAGGAAAACCTCCATAAACTTGGGGCACCAGGTAGAGAAAGTAGAATGGTATTGCCTTAGTAGTGAGGGATATTTATCCTTTGACTAAAAAAATCCTCAGTCAATTTATGCTTCAAACATCTCTAATTAAATATTAGATATTGTCAGATTGGGTAAAAAACCAAGACACATCTGTATTTTACCTAAAAGAGACCTGCACAAAAAATAAAAACTAATAGATTAAATGTAAAAGGATGCAAAAAGAGATGTATGTCCAACAATAATCCACAAAAAGCTGAAGCAGTTATACTGATACCAGATAAAATAGTTTTTATAAAAAAAAACCCCAATAATACCAGGGACAAAGAGGGTCATTTAATAATGATAAAGGCTTAATTCATTAGGGAACATTAAATCTTCAACATTTCCATACTCAGTAACGGAGCTTCAAGATGCACTATGCAAAACCAGATGAAATTGATAAATTAATCCACAATGACAGTGGAGAATTAAAAAAATAGAATAAGTATATAGAAAATTGCTAAGAGTGTAGACAAACTGAACAACGTTATCAAACTTGTTCCTAATTGACACTTCTAGAACACTCCACCCACCAACAGCAATCAAGCATTACCTTTACCAGCACATGGATAATTTACCTAATTAGGCCATAACACAAGTTTGTGCATTTAAAAGGATTCAAATAAAACAAAGAATGCTCTCTGATCACGGTGGAATTAATTAATATTAGAAATAATAACAGAGAGAATCTGGTAAATCCCCAAATATTTGTAAGCTGAATCACCCACTTATAAATAAACCATAGGTTACAAAAGAAACCAAAAGCAAAATTAAAAACTATTTTTAAGAAAATAAAAATGAAACACGCATGTCGAAATGCGTGACATGCAGCCTAAGAATATTTGAGAGGCACATTTATTGCGGTAAAAAGCTAGCTTGGAAAGAAATGATTTCAAATCAATGGCCTATTCTTCCATTTTAAGAAAGTGGAAAAACAAGAGCAAATGAAACCCAAAGAAAATAGAAGAAAATAAATAATAAAAGATAAGAGCAGAAATCAATGAAGTAAAAAACTGACAAGGAGACAAAAAAATCGATTGAATAAAAAGCTGACTCTTTGGGAGGATCGGTAAAACTGAAAAACCTCTATCAAGACTGATTTAAAAAAAAGTGACTGCACATACGTCCCGTATCAGGAACGAGAGAGGAGGCGAGCTCCATGGATCATGCCAATAATAAGAGAAGAATAAGGAATTATTTTAAATTAGTGAAAAGGTAGATGTAACTGCACCACAATTAGCAGGCAATCTATGCACAAGCTATTGTTACTTAATTTAAGGCTGAAGTTGAAAGAAAAAACTATGATCAGTGACCTGATACATTAAGTCCCTGAGTTGTTATGTCTAGCATATTATCATTAATAATAACAACAACATAATTATCTGGGAGCTGAGGTTTGGAGGGACGTGTGTTAGGCTGTCTCTGGGCAGTGAAAAGAGGTCTTTCAAAGACATGTATATGAAATAATAAAGCAATAGGTGTTAAGTGATATGGGTTAAATAAGTGCTCTTTGGGTTGATGCGAGGTCGTGATTGTAAATGTCCCGGGAGATCTCTTGTAGAAATTGATCCAAAGAGCTCAACTCGCATGTGAGAGTTATTTAAGCTTGCAACTGCTGGATATATAAGAAGGCTAAATAATTTGGGAAACGTAATAATGTCCAACTTTTAATAATTGTTTAAAACACTTTAAATAAAAGAGCCAAGCTAATTTCAAGACATAATTAATAAAGACTTCCAGAGGTGGAATGATAGAATGTAATCGTTTAGACTAATCAGCTAATTCGGAACACTTGGATTACAGGTAAACCAATTTTACAATAAGCCAAGGAGGGAACAAATGCTGAACCAAGCTCCAGTTGTTATGCTCACGTCATAGCATGTGATGTAGGAGCAAACAAAAGCACCGTGACATGCTGTAAGTAGACTGTGTTTACAAGAAACACAAACATTTACATTGTCACATAAGCATTTGAAGAGGAATTTGCTCATAATGATGCTAGTGGGAACCTTTTATACCCTGTTAACTCCCAAGAACTAAAACATATCAGTATTAGAGCCATACATTTATCTACTGTTAAAGGTAGCTGTTGACTCACTACCTCAGACCAACTTTGGGAGTTTAGAATTTTCCAAAAATATGGATTTAGTTGCCTTTCTTTCCCTAATGCAAACATACTCTTCGAAAACCCCCGTATCACCTGGACACTTTCACGAGGGGAGGGGTTCTGACACTAGCATCTGGGAGCCAAGTCTTACAGTGTAAGGGAGGCCCGCAGGCGCCCTGCTCTCTGGCATGCCCAAGCACCGTGTGCCAGCTCTCTGTGACACACCGCCTTTCAGTTAGAACGAGGGCGGCTGCCGATACTGAGCTTTCTCAGGGTGAGAGGGGACATTTCAGTGTAGACAGAAACCAGACTTCCAAGAAACCGCTCTTGAACTTTAGTATAAATATTGCTCTACCTACTCTAGGTTCTTAGCATGCTGGGTAAAGAACAATGGGCCACTGATGAGCAGTTTCATCTTATATCTCTCTCATTTTTTTTTTTCTTACCCAAGGATATATATTTTTTTGTTTTTCTTTATTGATTTTAGAGAGAGAGGAAGGGTGAGAGAGAGAGAGAAGCACTGATCTGTGGCCTCCCTTAGGCACCCTGACTGGGGATCAAACCTGCAACATAGGCATGTGCCCTGACCAGGGATCGAACCCACAACCTTTTGGTGTGCGGATGATGCTCTGACCAACTGAGCCACCCGGCCAGGGCAGTATCTCACTCCTTTTTTTTTAATCAAACTTATTTCTTCAAGAGACTCTGCAGGAATTTATCTATAATTCCAGTGGTGGTGGTTGGAGGAGGTCATGGAGCGCAGGTGATCTTTGGCTGACCCTTGAGATGAACCTGGATAATTAGCTGCCCCTCGCCCTTCCCTGTGCGGGACAGGGGAATGCCCATCCCCCCTTTCCCAGCTGAGCCAGCTCAAGGGCAAGGCCTTGAGAGAGTGAGGCGGTGCAGGGAACAGCTGTGCAGAATAAGCGGCTGACGCCATTCAAACCTCTGCACAGACGTTGAAGATTCTGGCGTGCGCCTGGCAGATCTGCTCACCTGACGGTGCCCAACTAGCCTGGTAAGTAAGTGCCCTTGCTTAGGAAAAGCGCCACCTCCTGCTTTGGCCCGCCCGCCTTTCCTAGGTCTCCCTTTGCCCTCTGTGTTCAGGAGCCAGCTTCAGGTTTCAGCTGGGTAACTCCCTAGTGTTTGAAACAAGGCGGTCATGTTCTCGGCAAACTATTTATTGAATACATGACAACTATTCCATGAAAGTCAATAGTCAGACACTCTTTTTAAAATGATAATGAGTTGCAGTGATAATCTGCAATGGAATTGCTACATGCCAGAAATACCAAAAATGAAACTTTGCATTGCTAAGCATGGTCATTTTAGGGCTTGGTGGCACGGCTGGTTCCAAAGCAAGTCTTGGTGGGGAAGCGGTAAACTGCGATTAGATTTTCTTCTAAATGTTCTGTTTGAGTGAAAAATCATTTCAGAAAATTATTAATCAAGAAAGTGATTTCCTGTTTTCCTGAGTCTTGTAGCACATAGATAATTGCAAGAATGTGTCTGTGTGTAATAAACTTTAAAAAGGGATCTAATACCATTCAACTATGGGTTCACAAAAACAAGATCAAAACAGCTATTTATAAAAATAAATTTAAAACCCAAATCTTTTGATGTCCAAAGGATTAAATGGTTCCCCCTGTGTCCGACAAAGAGCTAACATAGTAAGAAAAAGAAATTTATTTAGAGGACATATGTAATAGTACTTATAGAACACTTATTATGTGTTAGGAAATATGCTGAACACATAATAAATGTTAATTCATTCTAGTCCTCACAATAATCCTGTTAGGTATGGATTAATGTCCTGCTTGCATGTAAAATTAAAAAAAAAAAAAGGTCGAGGGGGAGAAAGACTTGCAGAGACTGACCACCTGATATGAGGCTGAGCTGAAATTGGAAACCAGGTCTGTGTGGTCTCTAATGTCCAAGTTTTTGATACTACCTTTTATTGGGATTTGGGCCAGTTTGGGCTGGGATTAGGCGAGTAATAATTAATTGCACTTAGACAAATGAAGGCTAAGATGATATGCTAGGTTTTTAAAACCTTTCGTATATTAACATAACTGGAATTAATGCAAATGAATCAAAATTCTTAGTATGTGTTGCCTGTGTGCCATTGCTTATTCATAATGCTGAACTCCTAAGCAAGAGTGATGCCTTTAAACTGATATTTTATAGATACAATCAAGACGAAACAGAATTATTGCTTTAGGTGGGAGCCTTAAACACAGATTTTATGTATGCATTCTAATCACCTAATTTACTTCCTCATATCTATTTTGTAGTTAAACCTAGTAGTTGCCCTGTTACAAATGAGAAGATAATTAAATGCTATATTTTGTAAAATAAAAAAATCATAACCCTTAGAAATAATGTTAAATGCAAATCTAATGTTAGGCAGTGGTTTCCTGTTGTTTGTTTGTTTGTTTGTTTTTTCTGACATTCATAGCAGATAATCTCCTGGATTTATGTAAAATAGTGATTTTAAAGTGAGATTTGGAAAAAAATAAACGCCAAGTTGTTCTCCAAGTTCTTATTTGCACCTTTAGATTTTATAAAAACTCAGTACTTCAGCTTGATGCTATACATTTTATTAAAATTCGTGTTTACTAAATTAGGTTAAATGTTTGCAGTTGGTAGAATTCTTTTACCTGGATCATCTTTTGTGACATCTACTGGCGATACCTGATATTACATCGTTCTATAATGCATTCCTGTCTGCCTCTCTAACTGTCCAGTGCTCATTTATTCAGATAATACCAATTTAACTCACCTTAAGGAACTCAGGGAGTCCCCTTGACTAAAGAAGAGGTATTGTAATAGGAGACTGAATCATAGAGGAGGGAAACTCAGCTTTTGGGAGGGTGAAGAATTATACGCTTAGCATATTGTGCATATATTTCTTTCATGGCTTGGTACTAAAAGGGATATCATATTTTATTTCTTGAAAACTCCAAACTCCCTCTATATAAGTGTTACATACAGTAATACTTACTATTTACAATTCTCAACCAATCTCCCTAAGTGATATTCTCTGCAGTTTGCTAGTTATGTGATAAAAACTGCATTAGAGTAAAACTGTGAAGGGGTAGAGTCTAAATCCATATTAACAATGAGCGAGCCGTGCCCGGGTTCCTGCGCACGCCGGGGCCTGGCTCCGCAGCAGAACGCATGAGCAAACTTTCCGTATTACCGGGAGCCCGTTCGTCTGCGGGGCCATCGCTCAGACCCAGGTACTTGTTGCCAGCGCCAAGATCGACAGGCTGCGGCTCGTTTCTGAAATTGCTTTGTATTTCCATTCAACAGCCAGAGCAGCAGCATGTTAAAAATGTGCCTGGGTCTCCTTGGAGCCTCTTTAATAAAGCTAATTTGTCTCCCTGGACATTTTTTTCCCCTCTCATTCAAAAGCCAGCCCTAGGCTTCTAGGTTGTTCCCCCCCCCCTCCCCTTATGTTTGGCCCAAACAAAACGCTGTGGGAGACAATGCGCCGGCAGGACGGAGGCGATTGCAGGGGAGTCCGCGAGCCCTCGCGCCTCGGGGCCGGAGGTGGCTCTGCCGCCCTCCGCGGGCCGCGGGCACCGGGCCCGTGCGCATTCGGCGCTGCCCGCGCTGCCGGGAGGGAGCTGGGGCTGCCGCTCCTTAGCCTCCCCGCCTCCCCCGGCTCCGGGCACCGGGGCTGAGGCGGCCGCTGGAGGGGACGGGCGGCCGGGCCAGCGCCCCCGCCCCGCAGCCCCCGCCCGCCCGCCCGCCCGCCCGCGGGGCGGGGATGCCGCACAGCAGGATTAACCACCTGGCCGCGGCCCGCGCGCCCCGCGAGCGCACGCCCCCGCTGCTTGACCGGCTCCCGCCCGCACCGCCCGCCCGGGGAGCGGGATCCGGAACCGCCGAGCCCCGGGGGGGGGGGGTCCCCCTGCCTCTGGATGCTCTTTTGATCCTGCACCGCTCGGGGAAGGGCGCCGGGAGCGGAGCCATCTGCAGCGCGCAGCAGCGATTGGAGGTTGCGGCTGACAGTGTTCATGGCACCGGCTGCGCGAGCGTGCGTGTGAGTGCGGGCGCCTGCTTCTGCGTGAGAGGGAGTGTGTCAGTGTGAGTGTGTGCGTGAGCGTGTGGCGGCCAGAGCAGGTACCTCGTACAGTAGGTTTCAAGGCGTGAAAATATTCTCTGGGCACTTGGGCTCACCATCTGTAGCCCCCGCCCCCCAGCGCTCACCACCCCCTTTCTTCTCTGCTCCCCCCGCCCCCCGCCCCTGTCTTCTTTTTGCCTTTGATGAGTTTTTGGCTTACTTTTTGGCGGCGTCTCTTGGACACGTTTTGCTGGATGCTCAGATAAATGGATCCTTTGAGGACTGATTCTTTCTCTCTTATGTGACTTTAAAAAAGCAGAAGGAAAGGGGAGCGCAAGACAAGCTGCAGGATTTTCCGCTGCCCTCGGTGAAAGCTGAGGGCGCAGAGAGAAGGTAAGTCACGGGACTCCTTAGACGGGTCCTGGCCCTTGCAGTGTTTGTGCCTTTCCGTTTGTTTTCGGGAACCACATGCGGTCTGAAAGCGCATCCTCGGAGGTCGTGATGCTCAGAAGAGCCCGGTGTGTGGCATTCGGGGGCTGTCTTCATGCCAAGGAGATGATTTCCATTTGTATAGCCAACCCCCATCTTTCCTCCCATTTTTATACCTCTTGCTGATTTAACATTTTCGCAGTAGATTCTGCATATATGAAATCTGGAAAAAAAATTAATTCCAGCCTCTCCCTCCTTGAAATACAATCTGAATGTAAGAGACAGGAGACCAGGAAAGCTGCTGGCAGAGGCTCTGAGTGACAGGGAAAGTGCGTGCGGGGGGGCTGGGGTGCGCATTCGGACTGCTGTCATAACTTAATAGTAGACTTTTTTTTCCATAGCACTTTTTTTTTTTTTCCCCGTGAATAGTTAAATCTGCTCTGGAGAGCAGTGGATGTGTGGAATACAGAAGAGCTGCCTCAACAGCTCTTAACTGGAGCAAATGCGAACAAAGTGGAAATTGTTTAGCATCTCGAACCTCTCTTTTTTGCACGGATTCTCTTGGAATCGCATCTCATTAACCTTTCCGAAGGCAGCGTCTCCCGATGAAGACTTGTGTCTCTCCTTTGGAGACCTCCCCTTGCCCTGTGTGCTCCCCAGAGACCACACTGCCCCCACTTGCCTGCCCTGTGCTGTAAAAGCCATCAGGCAGCATCGGGATTCAGGTGATTGGGTCAAACATCCTCCCTAACTCAGTTTCTTCAGTGTCTCCTGGTGGTTAGCTTTGCTTTTTTTTTTTTTTTTTCTGTCCCTTTCATTCAAAGTTAAATGTGGATAGTACTTTACCTGTTTCCATCCAGAGGCTATTTAATGAAAACACCGTCTCGCTGTGATGGCATCCGTGTTCTTGTATCTGTAATTTTATCTCTGCGTTGGCATCACTTCCCTTCTCCCAAGAAGTGAGAGCACTTGTAAGTGTGTTTCTAAAATGCTGAGACCCCAAGTGGAAGCAAGAGGGCTTCCCCCTGTCAATGCCTATGGCACCTGGGGACTCTTTTGCAATGCCCACGGGGGTTCTTCCTAAAAGAAATGGTGATAGTTCATGGGAGGTTAGCCGGCTCAGAACTGCGACTGTGGACAGATCCACGGAGATGACAGGACTGTGGGTTAGCCGGGCAGAGGAGGGCACACAGGGCTGTTTCTCTCCACGTACCGATGTTGGTGTACAGACAGGAAAATGGAACTGATCACAACAGAGGAGATTTGGTCAGAGGATTCGACTGGGGTAAAGCTTTATGAGAGCGTCCACGTTGAGAGATGTTAAACATCATACTTGACCCATGAACCCTGTTTCCTGTTTCTAAAAAGAGTTGTTCAAAATTCCTGAACTAAAAAGAAAACAAAACTAAAAACTTCAAGACGAGATTGTACCCTGGTGTTACCCGGGCTCTCCCTCTCCTCAGTGACGTTCCTGCAGGGAGGTGGCAGACACACAGGCAGAGGGGGCAGCTGTTAGAAGGTGCCCCCCCCTCGGTCCTGCAACTGGTGCTTCACATACTGCCCCTGGTGAAAATGCCCGGCAAAAACTCTCCTGTCAGTGTAATTTATGATATCTCCTTCTTGTCACCTCTTTCCGTTCAGGATATTTTCATCTGCTACTCATAGATTCCAGCTACATTTCACCTGTCAAGAAAGGGACTCTTTTTCTTTTTCTTTTTTTTTTTGTTTTTAAATGACTTGAACAGAGGTGAAACCCTAAATGAAATTTCATTTTCTTTGTGGAGGAAATAACCTGGAGCTCTCATCAAACCTGAAGGCAAATGTAATATATAAATAAGAAACACAAAGTTGACTGTTCTAAGGAGAGCACAGAGCCCTGGTGCTCCCAGTGCCCATGGGTTATGCCAAGGTTTTGGAGGTTCCCAGACTCTGCCAGCACAATCCCCATTCCTTAGGTTGCTCAGCTCTTCTTTAACCTTCGGTTTTGGATAGCCAGCACCGGGCACAGGGGACAGCTTTGTACATGATCTATTTTGTTAGGATTGTTCTGCAGAAAGAGAAGCCCTTTGAAAATGTTGCTCTGGAAGTTGGCAAATTAGTACCTCCTTTTATCAGGGCCATTTAATTTTGTTGCTCCCTCCTCCCATTCACAGTCCCACCCCGTGTGACTATATTTAGACTTGGGGGATTGGTAAAATTTAATTGCATAGATTCTTCTCAACACCATCTTCAAAAAATACTAAGGATAACATCTCAGCTTTTGTGCATTGGAGATTTAATAATGGTAATGAGGGAATCTACTAGTGAGGGCAACAGTTTCATTATCACTCATTTTAGGCTAATAATAGAAGTGGGGTTCAAGCCAACTCCGGATTTTCTGATTACAGCTCATGCAATGTGCAAAGCGTCTCCCTGGTATCTCAAGGGTTCCTGATGGTGTTTGACTTGACTGGAGCTCTGCATCTCTATTACCAGCTCAGGGCAGAGCAGAGGTAAACAGCTTTCAATCAGAACTGGCTCCAGGTCCATGGCTTTCTTTTGTCTTCTGGGCTCTGTTTTGTGATCGAAAGTGTTTTGGAGTTTAATAGGGCTGGTTTTCCTGCATAGTGAGTTTGGAAAAGAAAGCAGAAGGGAGGGAGGGAAGTAGCTTCCCATTTCAGTAGGGGTAACATGTCAGAGTTGCCAAAGGAGAGGTTGAAGTTCCCCAGAAGAAATGAAGTGCAGGGTTATATTTTTAAAAGAGTGAATTGGTCAAGGGTTGCCTTGAATTTATTTGGGGGAAGAATAAAGGAAATTCGATTCCTTCTCTGTTTAGCTCCAGCCAGCTGGTCAATCTTTCCATGGGTCTTTGCTCAAGTGAGCCAACCAAGCCCAGCATTCTCCAGCATGTTTCTGTGTTTTTAATACCGGGGCACTTAACCCACGAAGGACTCTTTGCTTCTGTAACAAACAAAGCTGGCAGCTGGAGAGTCAGCTAGAGAAGCTGTCAAGGAAGCCAGAAAGATCCCCCAGTAAGTTGGGCAAACAGGAGCTCTTGGAGCTCTGGCCCTGGGGATGGGTAAGGGCAGGTGGGCTGAACTGGAAGTTTTGATTGCTGAGTCATTAGCACAGCCTGGAGCTGTGTGCTAGCTCCAGGAACTGGGGCTGACGTGGGGCCAAGGCTAATAGGCTAGAGCACCAGCCTACAGCAGAAAATGCAGGCTCTTGGCATGAGGGGGATATACTATCTGATGGCAGAGTATATACACAGATGTATTCTGTCTATTCTTGCTATTGTTTTTATTACTTAAAAACAAAGCCTTAGAGTGCCCCAATAAATTACACAAGAAAAGATAGATCGAATGAGGTGCAAATAGGACAGGGGCTTTGCAGTTGACTAAATCAATTCAGTCAATTATCTATATTGCCTTTGGGGACCACTCAGTAGCCACAGCTAAGATGGGGAAGGGGGGAGGCTGGGGTTAGAAAACTCTAGCTTGAGGGTCAGAAGGCATCAGTCAAGCGTTGGTAGTGCCCTTTAAAGGTCAGTAAGTCACTCAAAGCCTCAGAGCCCCGATTTTCTCCTATATAGTTTGGAAATAAGCATTCTTAACTCATAGTGCTGTCATGAGAATTATAATGAAGTATTACAGAGTAAAATGATCTGTAATTATACATTGCTATAGAAATGTAAGGCATTATGGTAATGATTACTTCATGTGTGATTCAAGACTCTACAAATTAAATTGATGAAGCAGAACTGGTCTGTTCTTCATGAGGAGCGATCAAAATTTATAATGTCATCATTTGAGCGTTTTCCTACCTGTGAGGACAATACCTCTTTGCAGTAAGTTTTGTGGTGCATTCTTAGTTACTTGGGTGTGGTTGTGTGCATGTGGGCATGCAAGTAATTTACCAATCTATAGGAGGTATAATTTTAGTTTCATATAAAATAGGAAATGTGTGAGGACCCGAGTTCATTGGCATTGGGTATCCAGAAAGGACAAGAAAGTTGTGGACACTCTAGCCTTTTTTCATGGGAATGCACACATTTTTAGAGTTTGTAGGCTTCAGAAAACTCCAGTTTACAGGGAAGCTGTTGACTAGTATTTGAGTTAAGTTTGGAAGTTTCATCCATAGGGTGTTTATAATAGAATAGGTCATGATGATTGTTACTCTCAGTTACATTTTGGGGACAGATAGATCAGGATTAAAAGGCTGAGTTGAGATCATGATGGCAAGAGAATGTGGTATTGATGAGCACTAGCTTTGGAGTTGGACAGACTTGGGTTCAGATATCTATTCCCTTGGAGGCTCAGCTCATCTAGTCTCTAAAATAGAAACAATCCATCATTCAGAGGACCTCTGTTATTAATGAAGAAATGATAATAAATACAGTACTTAGTAAAACCCTTGACACAAAATTAGAACTCTACAGAGAGCTTCCATATATTCTTTCTCTCCTCTTCACCCAGATTAAGAATTAGGAAGACCACCCTAATTCAGTCAATGTATTTATGGAATTTATGCAGGAGAGTAAAAGCCCCCACATAATCCGAGAGCTAAGTAAAACTGGAGAGCGAGAAAGCTATATTTCTGTAGGCGAGCTCATTTCACATATTATGGTTTCATCAGATCTTTTCTCAGAGCAACCAAGTGCACTTTCCAGATGTCACTTCACTTACACTCCCAACTTTGCAAACAATACTGAATGTGAGTAGTGAGAATCATGTGCACCATCCATACGTGGTTGCAGAAACACAGTTCAGATGTCAGTACGTGGTGTTAACATTGCTCTTTATCTAACATCTCATTTTGTTCAGTCAAAGAAAGGATGCATATTTATTAAACACCTACCAGGTACAAGCACTGTGATCATTGCTGTGGGGAATACAGAAGGACTCTCACTGCTCATTTCTCTTTACTGCAATTTCTGCATGTGGATGGGGCATGTTGTGGTCTTCAAGGCTGCCCCTTGGCATTTGGACTTGATAGTTCAACAGAATTAAGGTTCCTCTGCAAGAGTCTGACCTATGTGGGGCTGTGCCATTGACTCTGACCTTTATTTAGTTCAAGAGCATATTGTAAAATATGTAAAAATCCTTGTTCCTATTAATGTAGCTGAGCTGAGCTGTCAGTGATGAGTTCAATTCTGCTTTGCTAACTCTGCACGGCTGCTACCACTTGACCCAGGTATTTCTGTTCTGCAGAGTCAGCCTTTCCCTATGTATGAAGGGAGTAGGGTTTTGCTCTTCAGATTGTAGGTTCCTTCATTCCCTTTAACAAATGGATGAAGTCTGTTTTATGGCTTGCTGGGAGAGAAGACAATATCCATGTTCTGTTCATTTAAAGGCCCGTTTCTTAAAATATAAATCTAGCAGAGTAAGAAAGAAAAGAGGGATGTCAATTGCTCAAAATAATAAATGCAAGTTCCCTGGCCTCTACCACAGCCTCAAGCATCGGGATTTGTGGTTGGAGTGCTGCACTGAACTTAGAAAATTCCCTCTGTAAGAAACTGCAGACTGTTGCTGGCACATACGGAGGCAATATTAAAAATGATAATTAATTGTCTAATATAGTCAACAAATGTGTTCTATGTGCCAGGCACTGTGCTAGGTAGGTTAGATTATTTACCTTCTTCAAAAAAGGGTAAGATAATATTATTATTCCCATATTACAGATGAGGCAAAAAGTGATTCATTTGTTACCTAAAATTCTGATTCACATCAGAGTTCATGTATATTTTTCTATACTATGGTTCATTAATTTTTTTTTTTTTTAGGCTGCAACCCCAGTGTTTTTTCACATAAATCCTTGAATAGAGGACAGTCCAGAGTGAGCCTGCTCTAAATGCAAATCAAGTAATCTTGTTTTCTTAACCTGACTCACTCTATCAGTGGGAAGGAAGTTATAGTCTCCTTGTCTCTAGGGGACCTCTGAAGGGTCACCTCCCTGAACCAATGGGCTCCTGATACCGTATATCACCAGCGCCACGTCGGCAGCACCCACAGCTTGAGGTAGAGCTCTACTTAATTTTGACAGTTACCTGTATTATTGGAATGTTTGCTGTCATGTGGAATATTGGCCAGGGTATAAAAGTACTACAGTTACAGGGCTTGGGGTAAAGCAAAGCAATAAAGGCCTCCTCGGTAACATTAACTAGTAAGTAGTATTGGGCAGTGTTTGTAGTGTGCACTTTATGGGTAGTCTCTCTCAATACTTTTATCTACTAATTACTTATGTAACTCTGGGCAGATTACTTCTGTACCCACGTAACCTTATCTTATCTTGCAGGGTTGTTGTAAAAAGATGGAGAAAAAATATTACTTGTAAAGGCTTTAGAAGAGAGATTAGAATTTACTTGGTGCTCAAAAATATCATTATAAAAATTATATTCAGTTATAATTAGTAGTAGTATTAATAATAATAATTAGTAGCAGTGCTAATTATTCTCGTATAGCGATTATTTTGCCTATAAACCTTCTTGTACTCCACAGAGCCAGAGGTTGCACAAATGATCACTTCACATGAATAAACAGAGGAGCAAACCCTTGTCTCTCTGGCCATAAAAAACAAGAAAGAGAGGAGGAAAAGTCATCTTTCGGCAATATTGATGTCAGTGCAGGGCATGTTGATGGAGAAAGAATGAATCTGTGCAGAGCATTCAAGGAGACCAGAGAAGCAAAGAGAGCCTAGTGAGAATTTCTAAGGTCAGATCCTAAAATGCTGTGAGCTCAGGAACACAGCTCACTGCTCGGATCTAAACAGAAGAAAGCAATTGCGTTTCCAAAGCAATCTTGATAAAGAGAAGAGGTAACAATCTTCCTTTGATTTTACTGTCAAAAGAAGAGAAACATTTTAACTACCTCTTCTCTTATTTCTGCAAAATTTCTCTAGGTTTTGTACATAATACAGATATTTCAATTATATTTTTATCAGCTGTTGGTATTCTAGATACACACACACACACACACACACACACACACACACACGCAAATAAATCAGCATTTTAAATGTTTGGTGGCAAGCCATTCCAGGATGGGAGACTAAATCTTTTATGTAAGACCCTTTGATTTTAATATTCATGTTGTAGGTTACACAGCACAGAAGCAGGGACCAGGTGAACACAGGGAGTCAGGGTCTACTTTTGGAAAAGTATGATTGGAGTTGAAACTTGTGACCATACATACCTGGAAACCAGTAGATACTCAGCATGAAACAAGTATTTCAGGAAAGAAAAGTTTTCCATGCAAATTGAGACAAATATTTGGGTAACCGAGTCAAAGTAATTGTGAGGTGCAAGCATTTTGAACAATCACTTTAACAAAGGCAAACTCCCTAAAACAAGCAAATAATTAGTAACACAAACTGTAGATGGATTTGCTCATTTCTTTCCCTGTTGGAAACATTCACTATGTACAGTGACAGCGAACTCCATACTGAGGGTAGATACAGATACACACAAGGGAAAACCTTCAGTCATCTTTCTTCAAAAGGAAAGCAATGTTTTTATGTGACTTTTGCTCAGGATCTTGCACAGAGCAATGAACCTGGATTACTATTAAATAGTAAGCATTTCATTAATTAACCTGTTCTGATGACAGTGCCCACAGTAAGAGCATGTGTACAGATAGTCTTACATTTTTTCTGAGTGTCCTCTGACCTCAAATTCTTTCAGGAACTGGAGTCTGTGCTCACCTGGTCGATGCCACCTCCTTTTTCTCTCTCCTCTCTTGGCCTGGCTCGCCTTCCAGCAGTGATTCTACTGCATGTGCCTTTGCCACTTGAAGTTTCATTTTTATTTTCCCAGCACTATAGGCGCTGCTGCATTGTTTTTCCCTAAGCTTTCACTAAATGGATTTTGGTTCTATCTGTCTGGTACATGTTTTGTTTGTTTGTTTGTGTCCTCCTAAACTCATCTGACTGGATCTAAGTCAAGATAGCTTTTGTGTAAGAAAATCAGAGTCCTCAACAAATCCTCTTGTGAATACCAAGGTATGATTTTGCCTCTGTGGTCATTTTAATGGTGTCTTTTATTCTACATGCATTTATTGAAAACCTATTATGTTCACTATTAGATCAGTTATCATGTGCAACAGAGAGTTGTAAGCAGTGCGACTTATTCCCCTCCCAATATGCTAACATGTTGCTCCTGAAGTTAGATTGGCAAAGGAGAGATTGGCCTGTGAAATAGGCCACAGAGTGTTCAGAGCCCAACCACGATGGAGTCGGTCTATGGCTCAGAGAATGGAGGTGTCGCTGGGGAGTTTGCGGTGGGGGAAGTCTAAGGAAGGAGGGTAAGCTTGGCTTTGGCCCTAAATATAATGTGAAGCAACAATAATATTTCTGGAAGATTAGGACTTTGCGTATCACTGTGAGAAGGGTAAGAAAATGCATCAGCAAGTAGTTGGTGGGTAAGAATGAAGACACAGGGCGGGCCCTGCACGAGGCCTTGAAAAAAGTCCCGTGTTAACACAATAGCTACTACATGTTTAACACTGTGACACTGCAGGCGGGGTGTGGGGATGTCTCAGGTGTGAACGGGGAGCGATTATTCTCAGGGTACAGATGAGGAGAAGGAGCCCCGGACAGCTTGTGGTCTGCGGGAGGTAACAGGCATTGTGTGCAGCACACAGTGTCCCAGAGGCGTCCGGCCACAGCCCCTAGAGCCTTGACACCTCCCATTCTGAGCTTTATGCTTCCAAACACTGAAAGCCACACACAGTGCTCTCTCTTTTTTGCCTGCTGCCTTTTAAATTTTTCTATGCTCTTTTCGGTGAAAATTGTTTTCTGTTTTGCTGTCACATTTTTTTTTTTTTTACCTTAAACAATTTTCCTGGAATCCTTTCTTCCAATGATTGCCAAAAGGAGAGTTTGGGAATAAACTCCCCCTGTTCAGTGTCCTCACTCTCTGTTCCTCGACCCGCTCTGAGGATGTCCCTTTTCTCTTCAGTTTTCTGGAAAGGATGCTAAGGCTTTATGCAGATGGTCTGTCCGACAGGCAGATGGTTCCAGCCTCTCTAATGGTATGTTCTAGGGGGAAACGGCCTATGAGCTGCCAGCTCAGAGCGGAATGGTGCTTAACACAACCGTGAAGAGCTGACAGGAAGGCTGTTCTCTGACCCTCCAGTCTTCAGCCCAGCTATTCAGTTTGCAGTTCGTAGACATATGAGGGGGACCTTTCCTGCTGTGAGTGGATGGCAGTCTCTCTTTCTCTCAAGCCAGAGGGATGATAGTTCCAAACGATAAATCTAGAAATTTGCCAGGGAGCTTCACAGGATGCAGGTTTTCTTGGCTTAGGGGCGAGATCCAAGGTAAGGATCCAAGAGAAGCAAAAGACAGATTATTTTAAGGTGGTCAGCTCTAAATCTGCCCACGTCATCAAATTGATAAAGCAGCAGAGGGTTTTGCCCATCAAAAGGAAGCCACTCAGATTGATTCTGTGGGCATTGCTGTCTGCCTCTCTGGGGAAGTACAGAGTTGCCCAGAGTTGCTGTTTAATAACACCTGACTCTCTCCCGTAACGCGAACAGAGCTAGGAGATTCAGCAACAGAAAAAGAATTAATTTCCTTTCCTTGCCTGGGCCCGAGTGCAGTTCCAGAAAAACCTGTCCTCCTCAGTGACTGTTTTACTCGCTCCTACCGCCTCCCCTAGTGGTTAGTGATCTGTAGGCCCAGAATATAAAGAAATCTTTCCCTCCTCCTGCCATCTTCCTTAGCCTGCTTACCAAGTAAAGGCCGCAGGAGATGCAAAAAAGTCAGAGTCAGGCAAAAGCTCCAATTTCTGGTACTTACTCAGATAATCATCTAAGCTGCTAGCTTGCTAAGACTTCCTGACTTCTTGCTTTCCAGCATTTTATACCTTTACCCTCATAACTCCATTCTCGAGTCTTCTAACATCTGCCTCAGGCCCACCTTCATTTTTTGGTGACATCTCTGATTGCGTTCACATCTGCACCCTTTGTTCCAGTCTCCGTTTGGCGCACTTTCCCAGTTCTAAGCCACCTAGGGCTTCAGATTACGGCATGGTTTCTGCTGGCCCCAGCCTTGCAACTTGGAGATGCAATGCTCATCTCTCCAGCTAGAGCTAGGAGCGGACACTACCTTTGCACATATGACTCCAGGTCTTCCCAGTCTGCAAACCCTACTTAGATATTCAACAGCTATCTCATTTCTCTGTCATTTGATGTAAGTAAGCGTCTTTAGAAGGACAATATTCTTATCTGCCAAACTGGGATCATGTTAACAACTAGCATTGATCCAGCATTGGCTATGTGTCTACAACTCATTATCAAAGCTCTGATACCACCCATAGTATCAACGCTCTGATACTATGAGGTAGATAGTATACAATTTTAAATATAGGGACACTTAAGCTCAGGGGGTTAAATGAATGGCCAAGATCACATAGTAGAGTCCTAGATAGATCATACCTATGTTTTGAAATGCAGTATATGAAGCCTCCTAAGTCGCTTTTAAAACTACCTGCTGTCCCAGGGAATACGTGGGATTTTGTGTTTGTGTATGTAAAAATGAAGCTTTGTAAACTTTAAAACTCTATGCAAATGTTAATTGTTGCTATGTTCTATGCTAAAATTATTTATGAATGATATTGCATGTATTTATGTAGCTTAGTATAACAAATAGCTGATTAAGGGGCAATCATTTTTCCATTTTAAAGCAGAAATATTGTGGGTGCTTATGAAATAGAGCTCCAAAAACAGATGCTGGCAGCAGCCTGGGTGGTATGTCTGGTGAAATACACTAGGACCTGACTAAATTACACTAATGAGCTGGAGACCCATTACAGATTATCACATTTGCCCAACTAGGGAAGGGATCACACAGAGAAAATACCAAGGAAGGGAAGCTGATATAAAGGGAAGACAAAACTTCAAGTAAGCCTAAAAGATGCTAACAGTATGCACCACATACACGTGCACACATGTAAGTGTGCACATGCACACGCAGCTTTACAGTAGGTGAAGCTGTAGGCATTGCCATGAAATATGCAAATATTTGTACAGTGGAAATCCATGTGTATATATGAATTGCTCAGTTTTTCCCTCCACCCTCAACACTCTCTCTTTCCCTCTCTTATAGGGGGGATAATGACTGGAAGCTGATTGTTCTGAGGTTCCAAAAAAATATGTGTCTACTGAATCCAAATTTTGTGTGACAGTTGGAACATCACTATATAGTAGGCTGTAGTGCTATATTTAGTGGGAGGTCCACTGAGAGAACATTTCTTTCAAAAATTTATCTTTATTGTTGAAAGTACTACAGATGTCCCCCTTTACACCCCCCCATTGATGCTTTCCACCCTGCATTTGTCCCATTCTTTTATTCTAAATATATCTAAAAATATTCTAAATATATTCTTTTATTTTAAATATATCTTTATTGATTTCAGAGAGAGAGAGAGAGAGAGAGAGAAACATCAGTGATGAGAGAGTTATTGATCAGCTGCCTCCTGCATGCCCCCTGCTGGGGAACGAGCCTACAGCCAGGACATGTGCTCAAACCAGGAATCAAACAGTGATCTCCTGGATCCTAGGTCAATGCTCAACCACTGAGCCACGCCAGCCAGGCTGTGCATTCTTTTGTTATGTGATTCCCATGAAGAAGTTGAGTCTTGTTTCTTGCATCTCGACTAGCCCTGTGACTTGCTTTAATAGAATGTAGGAGAAGTGACATTACATACCTAGAAGGCTAGGCCTTGGGAAGCCTGTAGCTTCCATCTTCCTCCCTTGGAGCGCTGCCCTGAGAGCACCGTGAAGGGAAGCCCATTTAGCCTACTGGAAGCCACATAGACAAATACTGACCCACTGCCTCCTCTGTTCCCCCCACATCATGGCATCAAAAGCCAGCTGCCGACGTGTGAATAAGTCCACCTTGAGGCTGTTCTCTAGCTTAAGGTAGCTGCATAGTGAACAGGGTAACTGCCCATCTGATACAGCGAGTGGTTAGCTACAAAGAGGAGTGGGGTTGGGTGTATGCATGGAAAAGCTGAAGGGGCTGAGAAGAACAGGTTGGTAGTTACAGAACAGCCACGGGGATGTAGAGCACAGCATAGGAGGTACAGTTAATAACACTGTAATAACTATGTATGGGGCCAGGTGGGCACTGGAAATACGGGGGGAACGCTTTGTAAAGTGTATGATTGTCTAACCACTATTCTGTACACCTAAAACATTATAATACAAAATGATATTGAAAGTAAACTGTAATTTAAAAAATATAAGAGAACATTTTAAGTCTGTATGTATTGGGATGTGTTATTACACTGCAATAGTTAAGTAGAACCAGGTTATCCATTATACAAACATCATTTATTTCTAAGCTTTAAATCGTAGTGGGAATAGGTTTGTGAGTTTCCCAAGTTTTTGTTTTTCTGTGTTTTCTTAAAAAAAAGTAACTCATTTCAGGGCATATAGATCTCTGAACTGCAGATTTGCTTGTATGAAAATTCTGGACTTTGCTAATTGACAGCTTCACATTCATTCAGCTTCATTTTTAATGTTGTTTTAGAGTATTTATTTACTTAACAGATAAGTATTTCAAACCTACTGAGTGCTGGGCACTGAACTCGGTGTAGATAATGTCATTGTCATTATGAACAGCTTCAACAGAGAAAGGAAATGAATTTCCCCCAAGCATCTAAGGCCTTGAGTCTTACACACGCCCCCACACACACTCATTTGTAATCACATGCTGTGGATTTCTTCCTGCCCAGGTTTTTATTTGAAGGAAGAAGAAATTACCCTCTTTGAACCATATCATAAAATAATAATTTGTATTTGTGTATATATATGGTAATATTTAATTCTCCCAGCTACTCTTTGAGAAAGGTATTACTTTTTCCATTTTACAAATGGGAATAGTGGAGATTAAAAGACTAAGGGAAAGGTTCAACATTATGCAAACTTACAGGTGAGAACTCAAAGTTCAAGGATGGGTCCTGTGACATTCATGCCCCAGCACCGTGCATCCAACCTCTTTCCCCAGCACCGTGCATCCAACCTCTAACCAGGAATCTGATGCCAGCCCTGGAGCCTCTACTCCCATCTTTTGTTTCTCTTTTTCATAGTCTCCCTTTGTCCCTCTGTCACTCCCTCCTAACACTAGCCCTTCCCTTAACTGACTGATAGTTGGAAGTCTCCTGTACTATGTATGTCTCTGAGCCCTTTTTTGCAAAGATAGAATTTTGTTCGCTAGCTACCAAAACCACTTGCTGTCTCTTGAGGGGCCTCCAGCTTGTCTTAGAATGTCCTTTGTGTAGTGACATGGGTCCTGATTTGCTTTTATCATCCAATTTATCCGGAATTAAACTGTCAGGAGAGTAAACTCTGGGGAGAAGAGCTTTTCTCATTAACACTTCATGAGTTATTTCTTGGGGATATTCAGTGTTTTCTTTGTGCCGTATATTCTTGGAACATGTGAAAAAAAAGAGTGAACTGAAGATTGCATGCTAAATCTTATTTTCTACTCATCCTGAGGTGCAGCTTTCTGCCAGATCTTAAAAGAAGGGGATAGAAATTAAGTTAAACTACGCTCCCCATACCAACAACATGTCTCAATATTTTCTTCTTCCCATTACTAGACTTAATTTTTTCCCTTCTTAAAACCTCATTACCTTTCTTGAGCTTATATAGCCAATGTCTCTGTCTATAACCATTTGGTTAATTTAGACCAACTGGCAAGCACTCACTAATACCTGTAACCTAGAAGATCACAGGGCTCCTATTCAACTTTATAGAAGTCCTGGTTCAGTGGCTATTCTACTGGGCCATTGGAGAGCCGCTGTATAAAGGCATTTCTCATTATTACTACTTTTTTTCTCTTCAAAGCCACTGTGCTGTATAGCTACTGGCCTACTTTTAGAAATATTCCATAGCATTGGGGTTTACAAAATCCTCTCTCATCTACGGAATTTACTCTTGCCCTGCTCTGAGGTTTCCCTTAGCAAGTCTATGCTGTACTTCACAATGTAGTCACAAGAACCCAAAGAACAAAGGAAAATGCAGACTCACTCTGTTAACTCTGTTTCTTTTTGCTAATTTCTTCTAGGCCTTTGTTAATTCTTTTTAGGATCGGTCATCCAAGTCAGGGCTGATATTGTAAGGCTGGCACAGCACCTATGTTGAAGCAAAAAGTAATATGTTGAAGTAGAAATAGTTCTTCACTTGAAATCAGAAATTTAAGTTCTACCGTTTGCTAGTTCTACAACCTCCATCAAGTCACTAGCAGTTTCTGACATCAGCTTTAGTCTTTTGTAGAAGAGACATCATACCTGCTTCAAGAGCATTTGCTGCAATGCAAAAGATTCTGCATATAGAGGGTGTTACTATTGTTGGCATTTTGAAGGTATATGTATTATTTCAGATTATACAGTGTAGGAATCAGTGTTTGATTTCATAGCAAAAAAAAAAAAAAAAAGGCAGCAGAGAGAGATCAGTATCCAAGAGTGTCTTGAATTGAAATTTCCACTTAAAAAAATACTCTTATTTCTATGAAATTAGCAATTGTTTTGGTTTTTGGTTTTTATTGATTTTTAGAGCCAGAGGAAGGGAGAAGGGGAGAGAGAGAAACATTGATGTGAGAGTGTAACATGCCTAGGCTGCCTCCTGCATGCCCCCCACTCAGGACTGATCCAGCAACCTGGGCATGTGCCCGGACTGGGAATCAAACTGGCAACCTTTCAGGTGCATGGGAATGACGCCCAACCAACTGAGTCATACCAGCCAGGACAGCAATTGTTTTTTTTGACGTAATAGTCAGTGTAAAAAAATTATAAGTAAACAGATACATTTATATATTGTTGGTGCAGTGTATATTGGTATAACACTTTCAGAAAGCAATTTGACTTTATGTATTGTAGGCCATAGAGTTGTTCATTTGCTTTGATTCTTGTCTAGAAATCTATCCCAAGGAAATATAAAAAATGCAAACTGTACAAATATGCTAGAAAAATTGTTAACAGTTAAAAATGTCATCAACCTACACGTTAAACAAAAGGATATGGGTAAAATAATTATGCATAAATATAAGGCAGCTAATAAAATTTATAACCTGGAAGACTTTGTATAATAATTAGTGTATAAAGAAAATATGGATGCACATGTAAATTTGAAATAAAATAAGAGTACAATGAAGTACTAATCATGATTGTTTTATGAGGAGATTTTTTCTTTACTTCCACAAGTGGTTTTACGTCTGAGGGCAGAAGATGTTTGGACTAGTTCATAGAACTCTTGGCTGCAGATAACAATAATCTGACTCCAGAAGCCTAAATGAATTGGAATTCATTTTTCCCAGTTAACAAAAAGTCCAGAAAATTGTAGGACATGGTTCCATGGCTGAGTAGTGTCAGGGCCATGGATTCTGTTGATCTTTATCTCTTGATTGCCAAATGATTGCTGAAGTTCTCACCATCTTGGCCGCATTTAAGGCCGAAAGAAGGAAGACGTGGGAAGACACTAGTCAGTTACATGCCTCTCTAAGTTAACTGAAAGAAGAAGCAGCCTCCCAGCTTTAGTCTGTAAATGAGAATGAAGTGCAGACGGCCATTCCTACCTGGAATGGAGACTAGGAAAATCTTGTGAGAGACGGAAAGGAAAAAAAGAGGGTTGGAGAACCTTTGAGGTGTTCGATAGGCCTCGCCTCCCACAACGGTTAACTATGGCACAGGGTGCTGGGCTGTCCCAGTATGAAGATTTCTATAGCCTTGTCTACAGAGCAAGTTCCAGTTACCCATCTATGTGTCTGTCTTAGCCACTTTTTCTAGTATTTACTGCTCTTCCTCCACTTTGCCTCTACCTCCCACTTAGGTCCGTGAGACTAATGCAAAGAAAATATGTATAAAGTCTAGAAAGAGAAGCAATCACCCAGGATACTGGACTCTGATTGAAATACTCATCGGCACACGGGCACAATCATTGGTAGTCCTGGCAAAACTCATCCAGTGTAGCTGACATGTGTCTAAATTCCTAGGCAGCTCCAGTGTTGAGTTTCTCCGGTCATACGTATGAGGTAGTTTTCAAAACAGTAGCAAGTAGTCTTCCAAACAGGAACGAGAGAGCTCTTCATCCATCCTCTGTGCCTGAGAAGGCTGGCTCCTTAGGACTCATTATCGCAGCATCGTCTACGAATGAGTTAACTAGGGCCCAGCTGCTAGATGGCATCTTTGGACTAGGTATATAGTCTGTTAAACTGTACATTTTTCATGTGGAGTGTGTTACTCTCCTGGTAGCTGTCATTTGATGTCCAATGGGAAAGTTGACATAGTTCTTTCAATGCTGAGAAAACAAAAAAATAAAATAAAAAATGGGGAGAAGGGCATGGATAAACCCTGTGAAATGCATCTGGATCGGTCTCTTACCCCATTGTCAAGGGTCCCAGGCCACATGATTGTTGGCTTACCACATCAATAATGCTTCTTCCCCCCTTTCACTCCTGCTTCCCTTTAATCCTTTCTCTGTAGTGTGAGCAGAAATATTTTTTCTTTCAAAATATCAATCATAAGACACCATATTAACAAAAAGAATAAAAATATCATAACCTCAATAGATACATAAAAAGCATTTGAGAAAATTTAACATTTTTTGTGATTAAAAACTCACAACAAAATGGATGTAGAGGGAAGGTAACTTTAATATAATAAAGGCCACATATGACAAGTCCACAGCTAACATCATACTCACGGGTGAAAAGCTGAAAGCTCTTCCTCTAGCATCAGAAACAAGCATGCCCATTCTCACCACTTTTATTCAACATGGCGTTGGAAGTCCTAGCCAGAGCAACAAGGCAAGAAAAATAAATGACATCCAAATTGGAAAGGAAGAAGATAGGTGGTTAAACTTCCAAACTGAACCACTGGACATCTATTATACTGTCATAGGTGAATTAAGGCTGGTGTAGAGTTGGAGGTAAAAATTTGTTGTCAGGCCTCATAAAGTCCAGTTCCTCATGGTGCCTATTTTTAGAAGCTTTGCTAATACTTGTCCTGTTATGTTGCATTTGGGAATAGTATGTTTTCTGTCAGAAGATTTAAAAGAATTGAGTATTTTATACCAGAATGGAGAAACTAACCTAAGATATTTGCAGTTGGCATGGTGCCTTACATTGGGTCATTTATCATATTTTGAGATTTATCGGGTTTATTGGATTATAAAACTAAAACCCACTTCGGGAAAAGTACTGGTACCATTGGTGTGTCTGTCTCTGCCCCTTCTTAAATGCTAGAGATTGGATCTTAATGTCAGAAGGTTAAAAGTACTAGTTTTAGGGATTCTTAAGGCATCCATTCTGCTCATGGGAAACATCAAAATAGGTCATTTGAAGATATGCTGTTGTCTGCAAAAAAAGATGATTTGGAGAAGTAGAATTTAGAACCTGAATATAACTGCTTTTGCTTTTCAAAGTAGACATTAGGATTGCAAAATAGGCTCTCCATGACGATTATGGCCCCATATAAGATTTCTGCATGACATCAGACAGTTGAAGCTGATAACTCATTTCTGTAAAATGCTTTTTCTGGCCAACTTCATAGACCTTATTGCCACTGTGAGATTTGGACACATGGCAAGGGTTTCTTTCTTTTTCTTAAAGCTTTTTTTATTCATTTTAATTTTATTTATTTAATACTCACTCAAGGATATTTTTTCCATTGCTTTTCAGAGAGAGTGGAAGGGAGAGAGAGACAGACAGAGAAACATCCACGTGAGAGCACCCCGCCTGGGGTATGTGCCCTTGACCGGAATAAAACTTGAGACCCTTCAGTCTGAGGACCAATGCTCTAACCACTGAACAAAACCAGCTAGGGCATGGCAAGGATTTCTTTATTCAAGTAGTTTCTCTCTGGTTGATTTCATGTTCCATAAGCTAGATCTTACCATATGATATTGGGATTCGTTGCATAAGAAACAAAAACAATGCATGTATTCTCAGCCCGGGGGTGGGAATGACAGCTTAAGAAAATGAATAACATTACTTTTTGTTTGTTACAGCATTTAGTTCACTTCAGGGACCAGTGCCAGGGTCCAGGGGGCCGGCCTGGATTCTCAAAAGCTCAAACTAAGCTCTGGGCCTGTAGGCTCTCAACATCCATTTTTCCCCTGGTCCTTCTGAGTCGTTCCAGAAATTCCAATTTTGTCCTGAGTGCCTATGAAAACAACAGGGAAATCCAGGAGACTGAATAAATTATTTAAAAATATTGGGATAAATAACATAGTCTTACTGCTTTTGGCAACTTTTAATGGGGGTGTGTCCACCTTAGAGAGTTGCCATGAAATGAACGCATCTACTACATTTTCAGAAAGCAAGCTATGACTGTGTATTTGGAGAAGAAACTGTTCCGAGATCCATCTTACATCTTTGCCAAATATTTCATGCTTTCTTTTTCTTTTCCAAACAAGTAAAAATGAATGTTTGAAGAATTCAGGAAGTCTTGTATTCAACAACCTTGTTTAATTTTATTTGACTCAGTGCTTTCCAAACTTATTTGACTATACAGCACTATTTTTTTTTTTTTTAAATGAAACATCTGTTAACATTTAGCAAATTACTAGTGCTCTATGAAGCCTGTTTGGGAAATGATGACCTACATAGTAATTATATTATGAATGGGAATATATTTATTGACAGATGCCTTTGTGGCTATAATGTGAAGGTGTGAGGATAAACGTTTTCTTACGGCTTAACTTTCTGGGGAGTATAAGATTTAGGTGCCTGCTCATTTTCAATAATGTATGGCGAGTACTTGGTTGAGCGCTCCAGTCTTAGTAGATGCTTCATAAATGCTAACGACTGTGAAATCAGTAAATTCGCATTGAGAAATCAATACCCTGCCATGCTGGTAGAGAGCCAATAGTTCTCTTTTGTAATGGAATATAAGGCCTGCTGAGGTCTGATATTTTTGTCAAAGTATGGGAGGGCTGCAATCTTGCATCTGTTATCTGTCAGTTCTCCTTAATACGTGCTAGTGTTTTCCACAGTAACAGCAGAATCTCCATAAAATAGCACTGGGATCACACTCCGGGCTCCTTCTCATGAATGTTCTCTTGCACACGCAGCATACTGCATGCAACAATGTTAGCTTAGAGTCATATTAGCTTTGGTCCTGCAGCGTGGTTGGGACTTTTGGTGATTGCGAGTGGCATACGGGAAAGCAGTGATGTCCTATCTAAGTGACAATCCAGGGGGAAGAACCTCGTGGACTTGCCATCTCCATCTCCGCTCAGCCTCTTAAAAGTTGGCTGCCTGCCTGGCAGATGGGGCAACCTCTTCACTGCGGAGGACTGAGAAGATTCAGTGGTTCATAAAATGCAGGACAACTAGGTACCGCTCCGGGATCCGGGATCCTGCTTCTTCCCCTAACACCTCAGCCTGAAAACTAAACAAAACAAAAAGCAGGCAAGAATAGAAGGAGTATTCTTAGCCGAGCAGCATGCCCTGAATGCTGTATCACCAGCTGCTCCGGAGCCAAGCCGCAGCTGAGCCCTCGGCTGACTTCAAGCTGCCCCGACCCCAAAGGGGAGCATCCCTGAGGGCTTCCCAGGCAGGAAGCCTCACTTACCTGCTGACTGCAGGGTGGAGTCACTAGGACACGGGGCTAAAAATATCCTCAGGCACATCAGCATAGTGATGAATTCTTCTATTTGTAGCTTTTCTTTTTTTGTGTGTGTGCACAGACTGCTTCCCTGTGCAGTGTGTCACCTGGGACTCAGACAACCCTGTGAACATTACTTTGCAGATACAAGAGTCAGACTCAGGGAAGCAAAGGGACTTGACCTGAGAGTTTGACCACCATGCATCCTAAGCCTCGAGGTCCCAGATAAGCAAACAGGAGTCAGTAAATAAGGTTGTCAAACTCAGTTGTCTTTCAAAAGTTATCTGGGCAGCCTGTTACTGAGCTTTTCAGGCCTTTGTCTCCCCTTCTCCACCTCCAAGGATGGGGATTCTGCAGGTTTTGGGGTGAGGGGATTCAAATAATGTGGAGGTTTATAAACTATCTTATAGCAGTGCTTTCCAAATCTTAACATGCTGACAAGTGACTCGGGGATCTGGGTAGGGGCCAGAGAATGTGCATTTCTAGGAGGATCCCCGGGGATGGTTGGCAGTGCTGCAGGGCTTTGGTCCATCACTGGAGTCACGAGGCCCTAAATGATTCTGCCGGGATGAACCAGGATCCACACATGCAGGAAAAAACTATGTCAAGGATTTCTCAACCTGCTGATTACTTAGTAAGTTCAGTAATTGCAATAACACTTGTATCTGGCATGCTTTTTTAGGCTGAGAAGGATATTAAAAATGTAGAAATATGGGTAAGTAAAGACAGCTTTCAAAGAAGAAAATAACTCTGGAGGCTTAATTTGGAATTTGTGTAAATTTCCTTCTTTCAGGATTACCGGTTTTGGTTTAAACATATCATGAAAATTGCATTGAAATCAAGAGTGGCAGGGCGTGACTAAAATTACTGAGAGAGAGAGGAGTGCTGCGCACTGGGGTAGTGATAGTTTTTTTCTTAAAAAGCAAAAACAAAAGCTAACACTGTTGATGAGCAGATCATACCGGAACATCGGTTTCACAGCAAATCGTTCCATAAACTTGCATGGTTCCCGTTCTAGTGTTTTCTGAAAGTCTACATTATTTCCCTCCTTTGAGATGTCGGGACATTGTCTGGGGACATTGTGATGTTTTACTGGTGCCCTGAGAGGAGAGGACACAGGGTGACCTTCTGCAGAATCCCTCATCCCTCCACCCACTCCCTTCCCTCAATGCACTTTCTTACCCTAGAAGGCAATGGAGATACAGACTTGACATCCCACTGTGCTTCTAGTATGAAATCTGAGTTTCAAGTAGAGGTGGGCAGCTTGCCACAGGTTAGAAAGTGTGTTGAAAAATACTTATGAAGATAGTTAGACTTTATTATAAGGCTTTATTATAATACTTCCCTCTCCAGTGCCATAGGAGAGAAAAAAATGAGGCCAGCCCTGAGTTGGCCTTATTACAGTGGGTTTCGATTTTGATGGTATTGATCATATTGACCACGAGAATGGTGGTATAGGGAGGCTTTCTGTTTGTGTGTGTGCATGCACGTGCATGTTTTATCCTACACTTTAATTGCTTTTCCCACCACTTCTCCATTTTCAGAGTTATAGGGCAGCCTCTAAACCTATAGTGTTTCAAAACGTTGATACCTACAACATTAGTAACTAAAACTAGGTCATTTCTGATGTGATTGTAGCCTAATGACGAGAGCATTCCTCCTCCTATCCAGGAAACTGTTGCTTTAATTCTTCGCTGCTAAACTTGCCAACTTCTGCTCCTGCTCACTTCTAACGTTTGTCCCACTGATTTGCACTAAAGTGTCAATGACTGATATAGGTCATTGTGTCATCTCTCCCTGGGAAACTTGTATTTTCATATATAAACTAAATCTTATTCTAATGTTTCTCTGCCTGATTTGGCATTTCGGACATGATGCAGTCAGGGAGGTAGTTTATCCCTTTTCAAGTAAAGCAGGAATCCCAAAATCATACCATAAATAATTATGGAACCAATCTTGTTTGTGTTTTTTTTTTTAAATTTATTTTGTATTATTTACTGTTTTTATTATTTTCATCTCAAAGTTTTCTAAGCTCCCCAAACAGTAAATAGAACCACTTACACATAATGGACCATTTTTAGCCTGATTTTTCCCGCTGGTTTCTACCCTTTCCGCCGGTGGTCCCTCTGGGGGAAACGACTCATTTTTGCATTGTTCTAGATTTCATACTTCTGGACCCAACCACTAGATGTCCCCATAATTACATATGGGACCAAATCAGAGAGCATGGGCCGCCACAGAAACAAATGCTGGCCTTAAAGACTTACCTCCAAACTCCAAATACTTGTTTTTATTAAAGTGTCGCTTGACCTTAAGTTATTTGGTTACCTGGTTATGTTTATGTGACGTCATATAAACAGAACTTGATCCATCAGGTCCCAAGAGAAGATGTGGGTCGGTACTAAAATCCTGGGTTTCAGCTCGGCATGCATGTATGTGAGTGTCCCTGTGAGCGTGCGCGCGCACACACACACACACACACACACACACTCAGAAATCTTGCAGATAGATGGAGAGACAAAATAAACAGGCTTGGAGCTTTACCATCATCAATAAGTAAGCTCTCTTAGTGACCTACTCTCACAAGTAAATAATTTATATACAAATATAGGTGCACTCAGTGTTTGAAAACAATGTCTTTGTAAATTAGGGTAACATTTTTTTCTGGTAACTTATGAGCAAGACCTTTTCTCCGAATAAACATGGAACACAGGTTGAGCCCTGTTTTTTCCCAGCATAAATGATTACAGATCCCACATGAAGGGAGGCAGATAAAGCATCTCCCGTTGACCCGCAGAGTTTCCTGGTGGCCACCCCTGTGCATTTGGTCAGCAGCTCAGTGTGTCCCCATGATCTCCTTTGAATTCCTGAAACATAGCAGTCGCCCGAGGGCAAGGACAATAGCAGTTTAGGAACTGGCACACAGCAGTTCAAGTTCATTCTTAAGCTACACTTTCCTTGGACCAAACAAATGCAGAGGAAACGATGTTCTGGGACTTTCGAGCTCAGGTTAAGAAAGACTGGGAACTTCTACTGTCTCTCAGGTTGGGCGATTAAGTGGTTAGATACCGTGTGTCACCCAGGAAGATGACAGACAGGCCATCGTGGATATTCCAGCCCAGCAGAGCTGACTTTAGTCACATGAGTAACTCCAGTCAACTTAACATGAAGCAAAGAACTTCTGCACGAGCTCTGCCGGCATTCCTGACCCGGAGACCCGTGGGAGGTGACTGTTGTTTGAAGCCACCACGTTCCAGTGTGGTTTGTTTAGTAACAGTGGACAGCTGTAGAGCTAAGAGGAGAGGGGAAGAGGCTAGGAGCACGTGCAGCCAGCCTGCTTGTTGGGAGAGGCGCGTGCTGCCTGGTGGCAGTGTCTTTGCAAGCACAGTGTCTTTGCAAGCACAGTGTCTTTGCAAGCACAGTGTCTTTGCAAGCACAGGCAGCCCAAGGAAACGTGAACATCTAACTGGCAGTTGGCTGCCATGGCCCTAAAATGTAAGGCGACTTTGGGGACCATGTGCATGGAGACGTTTTAGCACAGATCGGAGCTCGCAGAGTGAGTTCCAGGTGTGGACAGCAGTGCCGGCTCCAGAAAACAGCAGGCAAGTAACAGCTTTAGGCCTCAGCTTGAGTTCCGATGCCAATTCGTGGAAGCAGCCCGAGAAGGCGCCAGGGCACACGAGGCCTCAAATTCTAGAGCCTACGTCAGGCACCGAAGAACCAGAAGCACAAAAAGAAGTCAGGGCAGGTAGGAGGCACGGAGCGGGGAAGAAGTCACCGGCGTGTCCCTGCTGCACTGGGCAGAGTGCTGTCTTCACCGAGGTGCCCACAGCTGTCCTGAAGGAACCGCTGGGAGCTCAGCCTTGCTCTGCAACGTACACATTTCCCCCAGAGTGGCCCCAGTTTCCCAAATTATAAGGCCGCCGACCTATCAAGATACAGTTTAAAGCAATGTTCAGTTTTAGACTAGTATTTTCAATTCAGAAGCTTTTTAAAAAACGTGGTTGCCTTCTGAAGGCCCGAAAAGCTAGAGGATGGAAGGAATTTGGGTTCTCACTGAAGGACAGTCTCTGGATGGCTCCACTCATGAGAACAGCTGGTTGAAATCCACTTACCTTTCTTTCTAGATGGACCTTCTTTACTTGAGCACATGACCCCTCCCGATAGCTCATCTCCCCCATTTATAAAACTGGACAAGAAATCGCTTCCTCATAATGCTAGAATGTAAATTAAATAATTAGCAACTTGTAAACACTTTGAAAATGAAAATGCTAGATATTGTTATTATTTCAAGGGTAACTTACTTATTTTGATTCATTTGTAATTATTTCATCAATACATCGGTAAGAGCCGTTTGATGTGTAAAATGCCTTGTGGGTCTTCCTGATAAGTCCTTTGTTATCAAAATTTGATGGAGGCCTGGCCAACTGGGACTCATTTGTACCTGAATGGCTTGCAATGGGGTAAGTCTCAAATCACTCCCTTCCTGAGCCAGAGACTATTTGAAAGTAGAACCCAGAACAGTGATTCACCCCAGTGCTTGTCCGTAATAGCCTCTTACCAGGAAATAAAATACGGAGCAAGGCCAGGGCCGGGTCACAACTGGGAGCTTGATCAGATTTGGTTTCGGCCCTTTCCCTGACCTGTACATCATTCTGAGAACTCGCACCTCCTCAGTTTCAGGGGCCCAATTCAATCTTTCCATAATTTACATGCAGCTATATGTCATATTGGAAAATTGATCTGATACACTGATTTCCTTAATAAAATGAGTCATGCCCGGCTGGCGTGGCTCAGTGGTTGGTTGAGCACTCACCTATGATCCAGGAGATGGCAGTTTGATTCCCGGTCAGGGCACATGCCTGGGTTTGGGGCTCTATCCCCAGCGGGGGGCGTGCAAGAGGCAGCCCATCAGTGACTCTCTCATCATTGATGTTTCTATCTCCCCCTCTCCCTAAAAAATATCAATAAAACTCTATACAAAATAAAATAAAGTGAATCATGATGACTCCTGAACAATATGTTTTTCAAAGTTTTCAAAGAACTTCTTAGAACAGAGGGGCCTGAAGAGTTCATCCTCCCAAGGATGGATCATAACCTGAAGCAGCCAGTGATAAGGGCGGAACCTCCTTGATGCCTAGCCTTCTATCTCAAAAATGTCACGTAAATGTTGATTTTTTTTTCCCCCGTACTCTACATTCTTATTTCAGTCTAAAATGAATGTTTAAAATTATGTGTTCATTAGATTACATAATTTCTTTCCATTTATACCCTTAATTACTGGTCTTAGGATATTTGCCATATTTAGCTACTGTGTTTATAAATCTCCAAACATACTCCAGGAATATCGGCCAGCCCAATGGGAATGCATGACGTTGAAGTGTCACCAGCCTGAAAGGCCTCTTTAGGAGAGCGACTGCCTTTCTTCAGGTTGTAGATCGATTAGAAAGAATGTCTGTCGCATTACCACCTGTCTGGCTTGTAAGCACCTAAAAGAAACACATCTGAAAACGAAACTGGTGTCTTCTCCCAACTCCCCTATTTGGTTTTGCTTCTGTAATCCCGTCTTGGCACATGGTCACTACCCCAAATGAGCCACAAACTAACTGGGAGTCATCCTGAACTCTGCCCTTTCCCTCAAGTCAAATCGAGTCAGTGCCATGGATCTATTGATTTTAACCTTATTTTAAATCCATTCTTTTAAAAAATCCCTTCCTCCCCTATATTACTTAAGGTAATTTCAGTTGTAAGAAAGAGAGAGCTCATTTCACTTAGCATAATAAATGAAATAAGCCAGTCGGAGAAAGGCAGGTATCACAGGATCTCACTCGTATGGGGAATCTGACGAACAAAATAAGCTGATGAACAGATAGATACAGAGACGTGAAAGCATGGAGCGGACTGACAAATTTCAGAGGGAAGGCGGGGGACGGGGAGCCGGTGGGGAGAGATTAATCAAAGAACTAACATACTTATATTCCTAACCCATGGACACAGACAATAGTGTGGGGAAGGCAGGGGGAGGGCAGGCGTGGATGCTGGGGGGGGGGGGCGGAAGGGGACATCTGTAATACTTTCAACAATAAAGATAAATTTAAAAGTAATAATAATAATAATAATAAATAAGTAAAAAGAGAAAACCCAGAGTGTACTCAATATCCATGGAAACTTAGTGGTTCAAAGGAATGAAAACCTGGGGGCGGCGGGGTTTGGCATGAGGTCTGTGACCCTAGCGTGTGGATACTCTCAAAGCCCAGCTCTTTGGCGGCCCCGCTGTCCCCTCCCATGGCACCGCTTCCTGCCTGTCTCCCTCTCAGTGATGAGGCCGTCTGTCTGCTTCGGCGTCTAGGGCTGTGGGGCTCCGTGTCTCCGCCCTGCAGGGAGGCCATCACCTCTCTTAGCTCTCTGAATGGAATGATAGAAGTCTTCTTCCTTCCAGAACAACCCCCAGCCCCACTTGTATCATAGGACTGTCCCAAGCCGCTCGCTTTGCCTGGGGGTGACGATGTTCTGATCGGCCGAAGTTAATCAGACCCTTACCAGGAGCTCCAACCGGCAGTCTCGCCCGCCGTTCCCCGCCACGTCTTTGAAATAGGATTGCCATAAAGGGTGGGGAGTGAGAATCGGGCAGCAAGGTACCTGTTGGTTCGCTGTCACTGCCTTCCTTGGGGCATTTGATATCTATTTCATGGCCTGCTGGAGACTTTTGGAAGTTATTCTTCTACCCAGTACCATATCCCCCTTTTTAAGCTGAACTTCCTGCCTCTGATTTTTTTCCTCCAACTCCCTGTCCTCTATGATGTCTCCAGAATTATCTTTCTGAGGTTTCATTATTTTTATGTGACTTCTGCAGATAAAACCATCAGGTGACATCCCGTCATCTACAAGGAGCCACTTTTCAAATGTGCTCTGTGGGTTCCGCCCGAAAACTCTGTTTTTATCTGCTTTAATATTTTAGATACTACTTTGAAGAGAAAAGTTTAAAAACCGGTGATTCACAGAATAAGTTCAAGTTCTTTTGCTTGAGCCTTCATACCTGGAAGCTTACCTCCTCTCTAACTCAGCTGCCGGCTATCCCTCCTCCTCGTTTCATAAACACCAGGAATAGCTAATTACCTGTGGGTTTCCAAATAGCTCATTTCTCTACCTAGATTTCCTTTACTCCATCAACCCTACCTAATCTCTCTCAAATCTCCGTGTACTCTCTTTAAAATCCATTTCAGCCGTTACTACCTGGATCCTCAAACAGTGTTGGTCACTACTGTGAGGCACAGTCACAGGATATTGTTAACTATTAACAGACAGGGATTGTGATTACTTTCATAATTTTTGTACCTCTAGCACTGCCCATATTTTCTGGCATCTTAAAAACTACTAGGTAGAATGAAATAGAAATGAATATATTTTCAGTGATGAAACTATATAGTGTAGAGAACACAGGCAGTTAAATCACTTACCTATGGGCATTCATTCCAGCTATGCTGGTGACTTGATGGGTCACAAATCATTTCTTTTCTTAGAGCCTCAGGATTTTTTGTTGTTTTTTTTTTTGTTTGTTTTTTATAAAAGGGGAAGATACCTACTTGAGAAAGTTGTTGTAAATATAAATTTTAAAAATGGTATCAAATTTTTGTTACATTGAGCAAAATTGCTTAAAATGATTTACCTGTGATTAACAGAAAACAATAAAAGTACCTTTGAATGAGAGATTATTATATCTCATAATGAGATGGTCAGAGGTGGGCTTAGTTGTAGGCTTGGTGATTCAGGGGACAGATGAAATCATCAAAGACTCCGGTCTTTCTCTCTTTGTGTCCTGCCATTTTCAGCACTTTGACTTTTGATCTAAACTGTGTGTTTTCATGGCCACGAGGTGACTTTAGTAAATGCTGAGCCTCCCCTCCCCTCGCCTCACAGTGATTGACTCACAAGCATCTCTCTTGAAAAGTGAAGAAATCTTTAGCAGACATGACCCTGGCAGATCCCCCGACAAGTCTCACGGATAACAACTAAGCCTCAAGGCCTTTCCTAAAGCATTTCTAGCAAAAGCCTGGGTTGTCCTTGTTGGTTCAGGTCAATCATGTTGCCCACGGAGCTGGGAAGGGCTTAGCCTCTTCCGAAGACAAGGGCCATCCGATACCAGCACAAAATCCGGATCCGATCAGCGTGGGAGAAATGGGCAGCGGGGTAGATGCCTACCTGTGATCTCTTCCTCCAACTTTTTAGATGTTTCTCTAATTAGGGAACAGAACGCTTCTCATGGAAGCCGTGCTCTGCTTTTCATTGACTCCCTACATTTAATTACCATTGATTTCATTATCTTCGCTTAAGTACCTGTAGGGGGTCCCATCACTTGGAATATTTATTTCATGGATAACGTGAAGCTCCGAGACCAAGAGGGACTGGGATGTTGTGCGTAGTGGGCCACGTGTGGGTCTCTCTCTGCTTCTGTCTTACACCCGGAGCTCCTCCCTGTCGCTCAGCTCCCCGACCGACCACGATGCCCGCCCCACGTTCATAATTAATTCTCCCCAGTGTTAAAGATGGACGCTTGGCCGATTAAGGATCCTTGGAGGATTCCTGCAGATGTCTGGATTGCTGAGGCATCGGGCAGCCGGGCGGTGTCCTTTTGATCTACATAAAAGTGGGACGTGGAAGAAGAGAAGACACATCTTTCTCTCCCCTCCAGAAATCTCACTTGACATTTAGCAAGAGACATTTGTTAGAATGTCGGTTTGATAAAACGGATTGCAGGAGTCATCCAGCATTTGCTACTGAGCTAGAACAATGGTTAAGGGCTGTAATTACTCTGGGCAGGTGGAAACAATGTTACCAGAACATTTGGGCAAAATGCCTCCGAGCAAGTGGCCACGCTCCTTTCAGCTCCCTGATCAACTCCAGGGTCCCTGAGACGCTCCCACTAAGCCGGGGCTCTGGGTTAGTAGCCGAGTTTCCAACAGTTGTCGGGGCAGATGGCAGTGCCGTGTGTATCAGACAGACAAGGGGATTAGGCTGTGGAGGCGTCTCCAAATGGAAAAGATATAAAGCCGAGGAGTGGGACTTTACATCTGGATAGCAGTACAATAAATAGATATAATAATTATTAATAAAAGCAAACACTTGGGTTGAACTTATTGTAAACTACTGACTGTTCTAAGAGCTTTACGTGGGGGAGCTCATTTCGTAATTATAATCCTATGAAACAGGGAGTATGATTATCTGTTGTTTACTCATAAAGAAATTGTGGCACAGGGGGCTAAAGAAACGTGCCCAAAGTCACATTGGAATTTGAACAAAAGTATATTCTAGAACCTTACTTTTAGCTATTACATTATATTACCTCTTGATGTAACATATTTATGTACTTTGTCACTGGGAGGAGGGCTATCTTCCATTTCCTTATCTAATGAACAGTTGTAAAAAAGCGGCTAACATTTATTGAGAGCTTATTATATGTCAGCGCTATTATTGTCTCAGTTAATTCTCCCTGAGACCCTGTGGGGCAGATGTACTTATGAAGTATTTGGAGAGTCCCTTAAACTGGGAAACTGAGGAAGAGAAATGATAACTCACTTGTGATCAGGAGGTCAAGATGAAAAACCGTGAAATCTGGCCCGAGAGCCTGCACTTGAATTGTAAAAAATTATTACAAGTATATATATGTTATTTTTGAAAAGAGGAACTAACCAACCAAATTTAAAAGTTTATATTTTGTTTGGGGAATATGAATACCACCAGCAATATACTGTGTTCTTTCCTATGTTTGTTCCCTCATTTATTGAAAGCCATTTTTAAAATAAAATTTTTCATGTACAGCAACTTTACCCCGCGCTGTTTATAGAAAGGTTCGAACTCACATAGTCCTTCCTCTCTAGAAGCCTTACAGTCAAGAGGTAAAAACAGCCATAGAATCACACAGCCTCCGATCCAGAGGCTGCTGAGTTTGGCTGCACCGATTTGCCCTCAGAGGCTTGGGGCCCGCCGCCTTGGCTCACCTTTTCCCGCTGCCTGTGGCATGGGGAGGAGGGGAGGGCTGGTTGCCCCAGATCTCTTTGGAGAAATGATGCGGACATTCATAAGAGAATTCTGGTGCAGCACTTCCAAGTTTTAAGGTTTTAAGAAAGGTGGCTTCATTACTATTTTAAGGTTCTGTTACCCCAAAATGCCTCCTCAAAAAGGATTCTCAGAAACTCAGTCCTGCTCTGTACACAGAGCGGCTGTGCCCTGAGCGGGGAGAGCTGTCCTCCTGCAGCGTCCGAGGGTTACAGGATCCTGACTCCCCATGTCCTTCGTTGGAAGCTGAGTCACTGTCAGGTCCAAAGGTTCTGTGTTCATTTAGTTTTGTTTATTTTCAAAACAGCTACAAAATGTGTGTGGTGTGTGTGCATGTGTTTTCAGATTCTGTTGCTGAACAGTACCTAAAGGACTGGCATGTTTCCCCACATTTCTGAAGAAGTAATATGTATGCCTTGGGAGAACAGGTCAGCTTTCAGATACGTCCATGTAAATCTGGGAATTCTTGGGAAAGGTGCCTTCTCTAACATGGTACCATTAGATTTTCAGCCCAGGCTAGGACAGGCATGAAGCTGGAATTAATTAGGGTAGAACTTTTGAACTAGCCAGATAATTTTCTGATAGAATGTAAGTAAAAGCCATGATGTAGCCCATACATATGGTTCTTGTTGAGAAAGGAAATATTAGGTAGAGCAGCTACAGCAATGGAGAGGAAAAGACAGGAATGAAGTCATATTAATAGATACAGTGTGTAGAAAATGGGCATTTGGGGCACTGTCTTAAAGACAAGTACAATATTTTATCTAGAGGAGATGAGGGGTGAAAAAATGGGTAAAGGTAGCCAAAAGGTAAAACCATCAGTTATAACACACGAAATAAGTTTGGAGAGGTAAGGTACAGCATGGTGGCCATATTTAACAATACAGTATTGTATATTTGAAAGTTGCTAAGAAAGTAGATGTTAAAAGTTCTCACCATAAGAAAAAAATTTGCAAGAGTACAAGGCGATTCATGTTAATTAAACTTATTGTAGTAATCATCTTGTAAATATATATATATATACATATATATCAAATCATTTATATGGGCTCATACAATGTTATGTGTATATTATATCTCAATAAAACAAAAAAGTTAAAAAAAGTTGTAGAACTGACTTGCCTACCTAGAGTGAGTATTTGATAGTAAAATTAGATAATTAGAGAATGGAGAAGCTGGATGTTGATAAAACCCAAACAATGGATTGCATCTAAAAAAAAGGAGCCTTTTAGGGCTGGGAATATAAATTTCAAATCCTCAGCACGAGGGCCTGTGCTGATTTCCTGATGTGCATTATTGCCAGGGACAACTGAGAAAGTTAGCTTAGGGTTAGGCCAGAATCGTGGGTAGTGCTTCCTAGTGAGAAACTTGCGCTTTTAAGAGTTACTAGATGTACCCAGAGGCATAGGAGAGGCTGCCATACCCTGCTCTCAGGCACCTCTCTGCTTTGGCGTCTAGGCTCATAGAAGAAAGGGAGCTATTTGCTTGCAATCAGCCCGTTGACTTTTGCTCAAGTCAACCAGTTTAAACTCATGCCCTTGGGTGACTCTCAAGGCCCTGTGGCTGATTGTTAGACCACTGTTTTTCCTGGTCATTACTGGAACCTTCCCTCATAATCTGCAGCCATAGCTCACTGTTTTCCTTTTATATCCTGTACCTGTGCATTAAGGGCTGTCACTGAGTAGTTCCTGTGATCGCTGGCTTTGCAGAAACAGTCAATAGTATTGGCGGCTTTTCCTCACAATTTCCCAGATAATTGTGCTATTTTAATTAGAGTGCAGATAGGCCTATAAATGAGTTGCTAGACTTTTACTCAATAAGGAGCATCTATTTCTATTTTAATTCACTACTGATATTCTCTAAGGAAATAAATGCTTTCCATCTGGAATTAGGAATCCTTTATTTTCATTGAGGAAAGCTGTGCTCCTGGAAACTCTTTAGTTTGGCTCATCGCTCAGTTGCCGGGCTCGAAAAGATGGGAAACGTCAGAAACTGAAACGTCTTAAATGACACCAGGGGTAGTAGGTAGAGCAGTTTAAAGTAATTTTGATGTGTTCCCACAAGTGTGTTAAAATCATATAACAGTGCTATGAAGTAGTTGCGTAGGTATTCATAGTCATACCTTCGTGAATAGGAAAAACCCTTTAGACACGTCATGGTTTTGACTGCGACTTTAGTGAAGTCACTTGACGTGTCAGTTTGAGAGCCAGGTGCCCTGACTTCAACCCCACACCTCTTCCATGGGGCACAGTGTCCGTCAACCATGAGGCTCTGAAGAGAAAGCGTAAACATGAGAGCAAGTACTGGAAGCAAACCTGACCTCGCTTTGTCCGGGCTAGGCGTTATTGGTTGAAGCTACTTAAGTCAAAAAGCAGCTTGGGGGTGGAGAAAGCCAGGATTTGAATTCAGAAGCCTGATATTTTGTTTTTGCCTTTGCCCCCCAAACTTGAGAGCTTTGTGCACGTACCCTTTTAGTCTCAGTTTCCTCAGTTACAATTCAGATTAATAATACAGCCCTGCCGGGCATAGCTCAGCTGTTGAGCATCAACCTAGGATCTAGGAGACTGAGGTTCAATTCCCAGTCAGGGCACAGGCCCGCGTCGTGGGCTTGATCCCCAGTTGGGGGTGTGCAGGAGGCAGCTGATCAATGACTCTCTCATCATTGATGTTTCTATCTCTCTCTCTCCCTCTCCCTTCCTCTCTCTGAGATCAACAAAATATAAAATAATAATAATAATACAGTTTGTGGGGATAAATGACATGTTCTACTAAGAGACCAGTTTTCTGGAGTACACTGTCAGAGATGGTCCCTATAGCAGCCCAGATTCCAGAAATAAAGGGGGGGCACTGCTAGTAGTGGGGCTGACTATTTGCCCAAACCCTCCCATTTATTTCTTTTCGCCTCCAGGCCTGTGGATCAGAGAGTAGACATACTCATAAATCAGAGAAATGACACTAATGGCTTTATCTAAGGCTCTTTGAAAATGGCAAGACTGGAAAATATAATGGAGCTCCCTGTTCTTTCCCAAACTTAAATTCTGAGGCCCAGATGATCAGAACCAGCCAGCTGTGGGGCAGGCAGAGAACCTGGAACAGAGAACCGAGACCTGGTTGGGGCCCCTGCTAACAGCTACTATACCTAGGTTCAGGCAAACCAAGAAAGGTAACCATCCTGACCCCTCATTTACAGTGCGCAGAGAGAACTCAAGAACACTGTTTTAATCTTTCACTCTTCCTCTGACCCCGGCAAGTTAAGCTAATGTAATGAACATTTTCATTGAAATATATCCTATATGTTACAGGGTTTGGAAACCTTTGTAAAATCCCAGAATATCAGAGCTGCAAGAGAATTGAGAGGTCATGCATTCCAGTGATTTTACTTCATTAGACACGAAGCTGTTCACATCTTACACAATTCCAACATCTAAAATGAATGAAAACGTTGCTGCTCTTCCCGAACCCGAGACGCTCAGAGCTTTTTCCCATTCCCGCTGGGGACCCACAGCACCTTCAGAACACACTTTGAAAACAGTTCATTTCACGTTTAGAGAGCGAAACCACAAACAGATTAAATGATTTTCCCCAAGTCACAGAATGAATTAGTAGTTAAACTCGAACAAGGACTTAGATCTCCTTACTCCCGATTGAGAACTTTCTAACTCAGCCCACTCTGCCCCTTTGCTCAGTTATGCTGGGTCCCTGAGTGGGCATCGATTTACTACGAAGAGGCCGACCTGAGGTCTTCTGCCCATTCATTCCCAGGCCTTTCATCTTGTCTGTTGGCCACATCCACCCATGACTGCCTGGCACTCACGGGGTGCTGACCTACCCCCTGCATGGGCGTGGTGGTAGGGAGTCTGGGGGAACATGAAGGATGTGGGAAATTTACTTTTGGCTCATGCGCCTTAAATGCTTCTAGACCCAGATCCTCCCGAAACAAAGTCCCGCTAGTTCCTTATGGGAATGTTGTTCTCCTGTGAGCACCCTTTGCATTGAAAACAGAGCGACAGTCATTTCCAGCGGATGCTCTGTGTGCGAGAAGATTGTGCCGAAATGGGCTACTTTTGTAGGTTTTAATTGACCTAACTTGCTTCATGTTTGTAAAGTGCTTTGAAGACGGAAGGTGCTAGTCAGTGTTGCCCGGGGCTTCCCATCCCCGCGGCCCTGTGGGTTTCTGAAATTGCCTCTCTTCAAGTGGCTAAGGATCAAACTGCCGGGGAAGGTTTCTTCTTTTCAACTTTTAAAGGATCCTTTTCTTTCTTTAGAGCACCTACATTAGTCAAACATAAGGAAAGGCGGGGGACCAATGACAGCTGGCGTGACCTTCCCTCCTTCCCTTTTGCCGAGCTCGGCTTTCCCAGCGCCTTCCTAGCGTCCCGTCGGGGATGCGCTGGACCTCGCCTCGCTGCCCTGCTCCCAAATGCTCTGTCGCCCTGTCACAGTTTGCATCCCAGAGGCCACATCTGCCAGCAAAACGTCCTGCTGTGAGTCTCTCTAGAGACCAGGGCCCCTGGGAGACTCGAAAAGGCAGCAGCCCTTAGTCGCAGGGGCCAGAAGGGAAAAGAGCCGCTCTTGTCTCTCAGCCCCATGGCCAGAAGCTCCAGGGGCCACAGGAAGGCCCCAGAACGGCTGATGCTGTTCGTGAAGACAAATACTGAGGGGCCATTTCCTCCCTTTAACATCAGACTTTTCCCTTCCACCCGCAAAACAGAGCTTTCTGTTTTCTTCTCCTGGGATATGGGAAAGAAGCAACTTAATTTTTGAGAAAACATTCTTGGTTTCCAAGTTAGATGAGAGAGCAGCTTGTTTGTGTGGGGGGTGGGGGTGGGGGGAGGGCAGTCTCGCCTATTTTTTTTCTCCAAAGGTGATGCAGTCGGTCCAACCTCAGGCACGCGGGAAGTAACGCACTTATCAATAGCTTCACGCATCGAGAGCTTTCTGTGGTCCAAGCTCTGTGATAGGCATTTACAGTGTCACAACAAACATGGGCTGTTTGTCCAAGCGAGAGTGTCGCAAGTCAGAGAAGACGGGCACTTGCCCGAATCACACAGGGAGCAAGAGAAAGAGGCAGGCTTGGAATCCAGATGTGCCCGACGGCCAGCGCTAGCCAGCAAGCTGCTTCCCAGAGAAGCCCTGACCGCGTGGCGGGCATCGCCAGGGGTCTGAGGTCGGATATCTCATTTAATTATCACCCGAGCTTCAGCATGAGCTGTGTAAGGCTCTCACACGTCGTGGTCTAGGAAACAAGCTCAGAGATATCAGGTGGCATTGTTCAAGTCCCATACTTATTAAGTGGCAGCTCCTCACATGTAATGCAGATGCTATGCATTTTTTTTTTTTTTTTTTGCTTCTTAATCACAGATTTCAGGGGCCATCCTGTATTTTTACTTTTATGCCATAGCTGTGTTTATTTTTGAACCAATGCTAGTCAGGAAAATCCAAGGGCCATATTACAAACTAGACTGAGCTGTCCTCGGCCCCCCTTCTACTTGTGGCATCAGTTTTCATTATAATGATGGCATAGTGAGTTTCGGGGTCTTTCTCGGGTCAGTGTGTCCCCCGTCTTGGATTGATCTGGTTTGAGCCAGTTCTCATAGTTGTTGACTTCTACACCACCACAGGGGCTTCTTGCCATAAACTCCTCCCTTGGACGTGCCGGAGAGGGGACCTAGCGGCTCATGGCCTGTGATGCTCGCGCCTCCTTCCTCCTTCCGCTGCTGGGCTTTTTCTTTCACTTTTTTCTACCCTGCCTCAGTCAAACAGAGGAACAACGTCTGCAGGAGGAGATTAACAAGGTGGGGCCCCTGGAAGGAAAGTAGGAAGAGGGCTGTTGGAGGAAATTGTGTGGAACTATAAAGAATCTCCTGTCTGAGAATTAGTTTGTTTTTGAGAACTAGTCTCCCGACCACCTTCCCATCTCTAGTTGTTTTCTCTCTGAGTCTCTGTTTAATTTTCCTTTCACCATGGAAGTTCAGGGCTCCTAGTGTAGAGACTGAGTTTATAAAACGAAACAGACCAACTTTTTAGTCTCTCAGGCTGACTCAGGAAGGCCAGGTAGCCTTAGGTTGTTTTTTAATACAAGTAGGGAGCTCATGTGTCTTTTGTTGATTTTTGAGCAAGTCACAAAGTATGTGTAACTGTTTAATGAAAAAAAGGGAGAACTGTGATGCTCTTATTTCATTTAATGTTTTTCCAGTTAACTGACACCTATATTAGGATGGCAGATAATTCTAATAAAATATTACACTTCAATTTATACATAGTATTTTATTGAAAATTCCATGCAAATCAAGTTCTAAAAATGAAATCTTGTTTTCATATGAATTTAAGTCCAGTTTTTCCTCCCTTTTTCATTTCTAAAATTATGTCCTTTATTTCAAGTTCATTTCCAATGGCTTTGTATCCTAACTCTTTTGTCAGATATGGTACCGATCAAGTGCGACCTATGAACAAGTACAGAGGTATTTTCCGTGGAGAAACCGTCTAGTTAAAGATCTCTGGTCTGCGGGCACACATGATTGATAATTGGTGCTCTGTGCTTCCTACAGGAGGCATCTGATGTTTCTCCTTTGAATATATTAAGATTGGTCAGTGGGTTCAGATGGTCCTCAGGCAGAACCATCTGTTAAAGAATTCTCATCAGTCATTCGCCTAATAGATTTTAGGTGATCTTTGTCTAGATCCATTTTTGCCTTAGAAGTTGAAAAATGATGACTTTCCAATTCATTCAATCATTTCGCATTGACTAGCTGGTATTATTCTATAAAGAGAAACTTTCCCAGTAAAGAGACTGAGAAACGTGTGCTTTTTGCTCACTCTACTGATAAGAAAAACTGAGTGCTGAAATATTTCAGGAGAAATGTGACGGCTTGCTCACAGCCACACAAATACCTGCCTCTGCCCAGAGTAAACACCCAGTGCGTCGGTGCACAGTAAGAGGCTCATTCTCAACCAAATCAGGCCTCTCCAGCTCCACTGCGCACAGGGGCCAGGTAGATGCCAAATGCAGAGCTCAGAGCTACATAATACAGTGGCCGTGATGGGGCTAGTGGCCCACATAGGGCTTTCGCGAAAGCCTTTAAATTCTCAAACTTTAAAACACTGTGCTGGACAGAAATACACACCATCGAGTACACATTCTGAATAGATGTTTAGACTGTTTTCTCAGACAGTACAAATATGCATATCTCTCACATTAGAGTGATAGAGAAATGAAAATCTGTGGCTTAATGGCCAAAGTAATACATAAAGGTAGCACTATGGCCTGGTAATCTTGCGAGTGGTCCTGAGGTTCTTGCACAGGATCCCAAAAAAACCATTCCGAGGAGCCCACGTGTGGGAGGTCGTGGCGTGGTAAGATTTATCTGGGTGGAAATAGAAGGCTGCCCCAAGTTCCCAATGTCTCATCTCTGTCTGTCCTGCCATGGAAAAAGTCCAGTCTTGTCTTTATCAGGTCCAATGTCCATAGGGCTAATGTCCAGAGATTCTGTGATACGCCGAAGTTTAGTCCGTGTCAGAGCTTAGCCTAATTCCTGCTCGGCTCCGGCCAGCAGGTGCTGCTCCATCCAGTGCCCAGGCTTGGCTTGGGGCCTGCTTGAAGTCCCCCCGCTGCTAGGGCCACGTGGTTCCTATAGAGAGAAAACATGTGAACAACGTGGGGTGGGGACGTGTCACAGAGATAGACAGAGCTTGGGAGGGACTAGGGACTTTTCCAAACCAACCAATCAACTTCCCAAGCCTTCCCGGGCTTTCGCTGGATCGTCCCCCTAGGCAATCTATTTCCTAGATCTTTTGGGGTCCTGTGTCCCTTACCCAATCCTATCCTTTTTGCAGGTCTTTAGGGTCACCATTCATGCGCTTACCTCCCCCCACAATTGGGCAGAGTGGACCAGGGAGACTGAAAACGCTGCCATCTCCTGGAGTGGGCGAAGCCGTAACAGGCCTGTGCTCCCTAGTTGATTGTGCTTAATGCTGCATGATTCTTTTGGCCCCCTTCTTTTGTTAATATTTAGCTGTCCACGCCAACAGCAAGGCAGTCGCCACATATAGGAAGAATCAGTTCATTTTTTTCTGAATTTCTAAAGTTATTAAAGCGCTCAGTCGTATCTACCCAAATCATCTTTTATAGACATGCATATTACAGTCAAGGTGAGAGCCCTGTGAGCTGTACAGACCGTAACTAAAATGGTGCAATTTAGTTTGGAATTTTTCCAAGAGTTGAATAGTTTGTGACTTGGTCAACATTATTTTTTGCAGTTACCTCAAGTATATACCACGTTTTTACAGAGATGTTTTGCTGACTTCAAAAAAACAAATGTAACTGGAAAAGCAGGGTGAAATCCCACAGTGCAGACAGGCCTCCCCTGACGGTGTCTGAGGGAGTGGGTAAGTGCAGAGGGAAGAGCAGGGATCCCTGGCAGAGAGAGGCGGGAGTGCCCGCAGGGCGCACCGTGTGACCCGGGACCCCGAGCCAGCTGTCCACCCTGGTGTCCTGCTGGTTGCCGAGGAGGATGCTGTATTGCCTTTAGTTATACTCAGCGTACCTGGGCTCATGAGGTTGTTGGGCTACTGGAGAAAGTGCCACAAACCTTTCCGATTTAGTCAGGCCCATGGGCATATGACATGCACACACACACACACACACACACACTCACACCTAGTATTTGCTAATTGAATTCAGAAAATGCTGCTATCTAAAAATACCTTGATCACACTGTGATTGTAGCCTTGCTCTTTCCCTTCTATAAACAATCTGTTTTTCTTACAATTGTTTTATATTTACATGCTACCAAAAATTAACAGATACTACTATGCTAAATGCCTGATTTATTTTCTTCAATAAGTGTGCAGGTGTGTGTGGTGAAGGTGGGAAAGGGAGGAAGGGCGGTTGATTTTGTAGTATAGTAGATTAATTGCTGGACTTGGTCCCAGCAACACCAAGCAATCTGAGGTACCTAGACCCTTCCAGCCTCAGAGAAACATCAGTAGGAGGTAGAACATACATGGAGTGGTGGGAAGGACATGGAATTCCTTCAGACTGTAAATTCCCTAAGTGCAGGGCTGGGTCTTAGTCGTCCAGGCTGCTATAACAAAATACCATAGGCTGTATGGCGTATTAGCAACATAAATTCATTCCACGTAGTTCTGGAGGCTGGAGGTGCAAAATCAAGGTACCTGCAGATTTCTTGTCTGGTGAGAACCTCCCTCCTGATAGACTGCCGTTTCTCATCGCTGTAACCGAATGTGGGAGCCAGCAGAGGGCGCTCTCTGAGGCCTGTCTCATAAGGGCACCAATTCGGTTCACCAGGGCTCCACCCTCATGCCCTAAGCGCCTCCTGAAGGCCCCACCTCCTAACACCATTACTTAGGCCTTTAGGTTTCAACGCAAGAACTTTGGAGGGACACAAACATTCACTCTACAGCAGGCCCCTACTTTATTCCCCTTTAACGTTGGTTTTAATCCCTAGCACATACATAATCCAAAGCAATGTTTGGGGAACTTAATTGAAATGAAACTGTGTGTGTATTTCCTAGAGTCAAGCCAGGAGAGAAAAAAAATACCTAAATCAATTGGCCCAAGAGATGGGATTCTACTCTTTCTAGAGAAGCAGCTTTTCCATGTTACAGTTTACACCTGTCATTACACTTTTATTCTTGATTTATGCCAAAAGTTTTACCTTTTCAAATTCCCCTTAATTCTCTTACATTTTTCCTTTAATATTTATACTATAAAAGTATTGAGACTATGTCCTCACTTAGGCAAGCAATACTTATTTGTCTTTTAATCTTACGTTGTAAGTCTGTCTGTCTGCCTCCATCATTTTTGCTGCTCTGTTCTGGACCATTTCCAGCTTCACTGTATTAAGTCATTGTAAAAGCTGTCAAAAAGTTTAGGATCCCCGAGCTAGGGCATTTTCCCTGTGATTGAGATACAGTATCTCTGTATGTATTCATAAAGCAGCAACTAGAGCATTGTATCCTTAGTTTTCTTTTGATATTTACATACTTATTTCCTTTTATATTTATGTTTATATATTTAATCTCACTAGACTGAGCACTTTCAGGGTGGAATCAAGATTCCTTTCTATATTCTCAATCTTGCAGTGGTTGAAACATAATAGGTGCTAAATAAATATTAACCAAGTAAATACAGTGATACAAAGTATCACTGTCTCTCCGGCCTTCTGCTAATGTTCCTTTAATAAGAATGATTTGACTTGGTCTAACTGATATGATTCTTCCTTTTCCCTGTTTCTCTACTTGTCTACGATTGAAAAGGAATCAAGGTCAGGGCATATAATGAAGGTGCACAGCACCCCTCTCGGGGAAGGTACACTTTTCTTTTACATTCTTTAATTTCTTCTCCTTTACTATTAAATATTTAAATTACTTAGATGGTACTTAGTTTGCATATGGTTCTTGTTTACTTTTCCAACAATCTGGCAGAGCCTGAAGAAATTGATACAGGAAGCTAGAAAGATACAATAGCAATGATCTATTTGTTCTTTTGTACCTCTTGTTTTGTATCTTTTTTTTTTTTTCCTGCTATGGAAAAGAAACTTTCTGAACAATGTTGAAACAAGAACATTAGATGAGAATATTTATTCTAGTTCTTTTTGCATTCTAGTATCATTGTTCAGTAAATATACCACATATGTTATATATACATTCTGAGATTTATATCAAGACTTCCAAGAGCAACAGTAGACTATTTTAAGTGACCCCTTCCTGGTTTTGGGCCCCTGAAAACAACATTTATTCTATGTTTATTCAATTATGAATATAGGGTGTTAGAAACTGAAGAGTTTTGTTTTTCCAAAGAGCTCCAATCACATGTGTCTTCATTTATCATTTAATATTTTAGCTGATAGTAAAGCAGATATCACTGGACCCTATTATTGCTGGAGCTATTGCGACCCTGGGGATTTGAATATCACATAATAAAATGGTGGCGTGTCCTGAGCCCATTCTGAGTGAAGGAGCTTGTCTTCTATATTATCTGAACGTATATTCAGCAGTGACAGTAACAACATCCTCCACGTATTTCAAATAATAACCAACCGGCCAGTGTTGCGTTTGTTTTCTTAAGTCATGGTGACTTACATGTTGCTTTGCTTGTATGCCTTTTGCCTGTAATTGGTGGTCTGAAGTGTCCTGAGAATCCACGTCTCACCTCGCTGTGAAAAGCACGTGCATTTCTATCCCTGGTTCAGTTCTCCAGCAGGTGTCTGAGTTAAGAAAATAGCTGTCATCACTGCTGCTGAAACCACACCCTCATCACTGTGGTGACATGAGTTCCGATTTAGTTTCAAATGAGCCCTGGGAAGGAATCTCTATCCAGCGGTTAGAGAACAATGTTCCTGTGAGCTCCGCGTGCGTATCCTCATGTTCTCTCCCAGGCTGCCGAGGCTGACTCGAGAGGCTCAGGCCATCTCTACCAATTCCATAATTAGTCCCATTTGAAAGGCATTTGGTTTGGGTGACAGCTTGTTAGAAAGCAACCGTGACCTTTATAGATCTCCACTCCACTCAGCACAATTAATAAGAAGCTCTTGCCTTAGGCACGAGCTCTCTGCTTGGGGAAATTTGTGGATCTTGTCAGAAAGGGGTAAAAGATGATGGGATGCCAGGGAAAGAGAGAGAGGGGTTGGCATCCATCACTCAGCAGCCTGAGTGAGTGACGGGGGTGGGCTCCCTTTGGCTTTCTCGTTGTCAGAGATTGAAATAAATGACTATGCCCCGGGTGGCATCGCAAAGCACATCTTCTGATACCTCTGGCAATTTACCTCTCAACTGTGTACCATTTATCATTTTCCGCCTCCATCAGGAATCTCTTATTCCTGTCGCAGGGTTATTTCCAATGCATGGATGTGTGTGGTGTGGTTATCGGCATGCATCCACATGTGTGTGCGTGTGTGTGGTTCTGCTCTCTTTAAATGACACGTTTCGCAACTGAAACGGAATGGATGCTTCTAATTTCTCTCTTGGAAGTCTCAGCTTCGTGTGCACTGAACAGATGAGGAGGGTGAGTGCCATCAGCACGAGTGACATGGATGCCGTCCTCAAAGAGGGGAGCAGGAGAGAAGACAAAAGTCAGTCCTCCTGCTATGTGTTAATTTCCATGTTATAGAAATACAATTACATGTCCTGGCAACCGCATCCTTGGGACAGAACCAAGCTTTGGTCAGCATCCCAAGCTGCCCAATTTGGCCTTAATCAGTTCTTTGTCACAGGTTGACATGACAGCTTAATAGATATTATACATTTATTTCCTTTTGTCGGGACCCCTCGTGGCACCTGAAGTTCATAAATACACTGAATCCCCCTTCCTTCCATTGTCACATCATCAGCACACAGTGAAACTCCCTTCACTTCCTGTCGAACCATCTCTGTCTTCACCGTATCACGATGTTTGGCTTTTCCCCTTACTCCCAGCATGACGCCCGACTGCCTCAGACTCTAAAGCATTTCTTTATTCCAATGCCGACCCTGTAGGAGGCCGTGCTCTCCGTAGCTGCCTCTCGTTTCTTTTCCTTCCCTTCATATTTTCCTGGAGCCTTTTTCCCTCTTACTATCCACAGGATTCCCAGCCTTCCTATGCCTGGGACTGGGAGTAGGGCCCCAGGAAGGTGACCAGAAAGAATGACCCTCCAAAACGCTGCAAGAATAATGAAAGGGGTGCACGTCGCTGGCGGATGCTCACATCAAACAATCAGCAAATGAGTGTTTACCAACCGCCAGGCCCTGAGCTCAGCACTCGATGCACCTTTAAATTTAATGCGTGTAATAGCGTCTTTTCCCGACTTTTATTCCCACTGGCAGTTTACTTTTACTGAAACCAGAGCCCAGAGTACAGTCTTGGGTTATCCAGAGCGCGAAAGACTGTCCGAAGCTCTGAACCAAGGCCCGCCTGCCTCGTCTCTTGAACTATGGGCTTTTTGTGCTTCTTGGATTAGTCGTTCCTCAAAACTCACCTTGAGTGGTGCGTACTGAGTTCTTCATGGCCTCTCTCTTCCCCAGAATTTTACTTTTTGGATCCTTAAGTCCCGATGCTTTATTACCCTTCCGTCCCCCCCTTTGAATCTAATGCCTGTTGCTTGTCAGCATAAACGTTGCTTTTCCCTTTGGGCAGCGCAGGCCAGCTCCCCTAAAAGGGAGCATTGTTGCTCTGGCAGTTTGCATCCGATAACAAATCTTTGGTGGATGCAAAAAAAAATTAGTCATTAAAAATCGGCCATCTGCTTCTCTCATCTCCTTGAAGTGCCCCATCAGATTGGGCGATGCTCCCGAAACCTTAAGGAAAAATTCTTAGTGTGAAACAGCGACATTCAAGGTTCGCGCTCTCTTCTTGTGGCCTAATAATATCAACCGCAAAGCATGCAAAGGGCGACTAAGCCCTTCCAGGAGGGGCTCGGGGATGGAAAACCTGAGGAACTCCGCAGGCTCAGGGAGGAGCCCTACAGGACCTCCCTAGGCACGACTAGTTTCGGCTTTTCTTCCCCTTGAAGGAGAGCCTGTCACTCCAAAGACAGTTTTTCTCTTTGATCCTTCGTACTCTCATTTCATGTACTCGTTTCATGCGCCCTCCCACACAAACATGCTCTTCTCTGCGCCCCGAGTCTTGCAAACCACCTCTCCCGACCAGCCAGTCCCCAAAAATGAACATGCTCTTAAAGAGAGTTAGCATTTTTCCCTCTCACGTGTTCAAGATAAGTTCAGGAGCAGTATATGAAACGAGGGGAGAGAAAGGAGGCAATATTCCAGTGACGAAGTTTTGTAAGTGCCTTAAACCTGAGACGCAGTCTCTGGGAGCACATCAGCAGTCACCGTTTGCCGGGAGGCAAACCTGAAGGGGCAGAGAGAGAGGAGCGGTGGCAGGTGCTCAGCTCCTGCTCCCAGATGAGCCACTGGGTGGATCTTCTCCCTTCCAAGGAGTGGGACGAACGGAGGTGTGGAAGCACACTGGAAGAGCGTCTTCCACAAATTCCCATCCCGAAGGTGGACCGCAGATTTCTTTTCCACTGTGGAAACCTGAGACAAGCGGAATCAGTGCCCACCGCCCCACCCTGCGGTAGCCACTATTACAGAATCCATTTTACAGGTAAGAAAACGAAGACTTCCGAAGTGCATCCCACCTGTAAGGCCACAGAGAGGAGATCAAAAGCGAAAGACCGAGGCTTGGAACCCGGGTCACCCTGCTTCCAGTGTCCGCAGCTCTTAACACCCCCTGTGCTATCTCAACATGTATTTGAAGGGGGCCAGTAAATGAAGAAATTCTGACTGATTTCCAGACTTCTAAGAATTACATTTTTTTTTTTACTTTATCACTGGGTTAAACACACCGTAATTAATAAGCATGTAGAATAAATATATTCCGGGAAAGGGGTGTTACAGAATTCACTGGCATATGCTCGAAGCACTCATAGGATTGAAAACAGGCCCTGTTGCTGTTATAAATGTGTGATACTATATTTCTTGAATACAAAATGTGATAGGAGAGTCAAGTATAAATGTAGCAGTCTCACTTGCAGAGATGTGCAAGCCCTCAACATTTCCCTTCAAGTTCACTCCCTCTAATTGCAACATGTAACAACCCATAAGGTTCATGTAAACTGTACTGAAACTCTTTTGGGGCACTGCTGTGTTTTTTAATTTAGCGTGGCCATAGGTTGCAAAATTGTGACCATCCTGGAAAGAGTGGTGGTCTGTTCTGGAAAGAGATAGGATCTGAAAAGGAGAGACAAGTTGTTGCTTCTCAACACACACACACTCACTGAGGCATTGTGTCTGGATGATTTCTTCTTCAATGTCACCCGTCTATGGGAACCTTCCCTAAAGAGGCTTTTGCAAAACTCATTCACAGCAATATCCGGAGCATTCATTCTTTTATCCTGAACTAGAAAGTCAAGGGACATCTCCCTCGTCAGGAATCCCTTGAGTGATCCCAGGAATCACGGGGATGCGCTTTGGCAACTTTGTTCACGTCTTCTCACAGATGAATCCCGGAAGCAATACGAGTGGCCCTGGTTGTGGCATACAAGTTAGCTAATGGGAAATTACATCTGAAAAACATTGGAAGATTTTCAGTTCTTCTTTCTAGACTCCTAAATATCACAGTTAGGTTGCTTGTCTGTTAAGGAGTCACTACTTTAAGTGACTTTGCTATCATGTGTGTCCATTATTGAAAATCGTACCAGAAGAAGTTGTGTTGGGACAGTGGAAAAGAAGCATAATTGCACATGGCCACAAAAATATATTATAAATTGGGTGGTTTAAAAGAGTAGAGATTTATTCTCTTACAGCTTTGAAGGCTAGAGTCTAAAATCAAGGTGCCAGCAGGGTTTCCCCACCCCCAAACCCCCCACCGAGACTTCCAGGAAACATCCTTCCTCGGGTTTCCCTGGCTTCTGGTGACCCCTGGCAATCTGGCTTTTTTTGGCTTGCAGCCGCACCCTTCCAGTCCCTGCATCCGCCATCACGTGGCCTTTTTCCCTTTGTGGATCTTCACATGGCCTTCTTACAAGGACACGGTCATCAGGTTTAGGGCTCAAAATAACCCAGTATAGCCCGGCCGGTGTGGCTTAGCGGTTGAGCATTGACCTAGGATCCAGGCGATCGGGGTTCAATGCCCAATCAGGGCACATGCCTGGGTTTCGGGCTCAATCCCCAGTCGGGGGTGTGCAGGAGGCAGCCGATCAATGACTCTCTCATCATTGATGTTTCTCTCCCTCTCCTTTCCTCTCTCTGAAACCAATAAAAATATATTAAAAAAAAAAAAAAAGATAGTCCAGTGTAACCTAAGCTTAACGGATGACATCTGCAAAGACTCTATTTCCAAATAAGGTCACATTCTGAGGTTCCAGAGGAACGTGGGTTTTGGGGAGGACACTACTCAACCCAGTACAAATCCTAAATGCAGCAATTATTAAGCAAGGCTTGTTGATAACTACTTGGCTGCTCCCCAGGGGTAGTGCTGTGCAAAGGAAAACTGCTAATGCATCGAACCGCCCAGAGCCCAGTGGAAGGCCGTCTCTGCTGAATGCCTGTGAGAACAGGGTCAAACACTTACTTGAACAAGAATGGCTGAGGTAGTTTGGTATTTGAGACACAGAAAGAGAAAACATCTTGACAAGAAAATTCACTCTGTGGCTTATACCATAGAAGGGAAACCGAAGCTCAAGTGGCTGAAGTCCCTTTGCAAGTCTCTTACTAGTAGAAACAGGGTCATAGATGGAACGGCCTCATCTCAGATTCCATCATAAATATATTGTAAAGCCCACGTTTGTGTTTGTACTTTCCCCTTTCAAATGCCTTTCTCCTGCTCTGCTTCTCTATGGTTCCTTCCTTAGGGTACTTAGCACTGCCTGCCTCCCAGGGGAGCATTTATATACACTTATGTTTCCCTTTCATCTCACTGGCTAGGTGACCTGCAAGTTATTCATAAACAATAAAGGTATTTGTTTCATAGAATTCCTATGTAGTTTAATAATCAATAAACATGCTATCTTAGTGCTCACTAAAATACTCCCTGTGCTTGAAATCACGAGGCACATCACAATATTAAAAATTAGTAAGCACAAAATATTATATTACATGTTAGAGACCCGGGTAAGGAACTGTTCATAGACAAACCTATTTGAGAACATGTGAAACTGTGTACCAGTGCTTGATATCCGGCAGCTGGCCAACACTGTGAATTCTTCTTTTTTGAGATGCTGCAGGAACCTGTGGGAAAGGGAATGTCTGTCATGTTAAGACTTACGCAGCGCCTTAGGCCTTAGGCCTTAGGCGTCATCGATAAATACCGGCCGAACGCACACATTAGTGAGAATTATGGCATTGGAAGTGGTGTGGCATCATTTATTGCAGTGGCTCCCAAACTTGGGTATCATCCGTGTCTCCATCACCTCATGCCATGACTGTCACCTGTTAGGTCCTCAACAAATATTTGTAGAATTGGTTATTTTAGTCAGATTTTTTGATGTGCTTGTTTATTGTAAATTCCCAGCATCTGCCTTAAACTGACTGAATCTGAAACACGGAGGGAAGGAGTGCGGCAAAGAGAAATATGTTAAACAAATCTTATGTGGTATTTATAACCCACAAAGTTGAGAGTCACTAATTTAAAGCATCTGAGCCCCTTGGGAAAGTTTACAGAACAAACGCTGGTTTCTTATATCTTTAAACCTTTCGCACAATGCGTGCTATTATTTAAGTTAACCTTTTGTTTTTGTTTTTAAAGTAAATCTCAGTCCTTCGTGCTGCGGTCCTAACACATGCTAATGCTTTTACTTAAAAAATGTTATGTTCACTTATTCACTCTTTCAATGAAAAGCTATTTATTAAGTAGCTACTATATGTCAGGCACCTCGCTAGGACCACAATCATGATAAAGATAAGCTTGAACCCCGCCTGCTTGGTGCAGTGGATGGAGAGGGGACATTCCTGAAACCAGTATCTACCCAGATGACTACATGTATTTATGATAATGAATGCTATGAAGAAAAATAAAAATACAAGCTCTGGGATTCGTAGACAGGAGGCTTAATTTAAAGTGGAAATAATCAGACAAAGATCATATCCAGGGGCTTGATGATGACTTTATACCTGAGGAATGAATGGGAGTGAGTGTAGAAGGAAAGGGTGAGATGTGTCCCAGGTCGAGGATGGGCAGATGCCAAGTCCCTGAAACAGGAAGCATTTAGAAATACTCCAGAAATCTGAGGAAGGCCCACGTGACCGAGGGAAAGTTGTCCAGAGGGGACTGGCAGGAGGCGCGGGTGCTGAGAGGTGCATGGGAACCAGATATGCAGGGGCCTGCAGGCCTCGTGATGTGAAGAATTTAGGACAGTGTCTCTCTTCTCACACTGACACACTGAAAATATCCCCAGAACCCTGAGCCAGCCATTTGAAAGCTGAGGTCTCATTATCTCCCCAGAATGATTCATCCCTCTTAGTGTCCTGGGCTGTCCTCTTTTCTAAAGGGCCCGCCGACTCGGTGTGCGAGCAAGATGAGAACCGGTCAGGTTATCTCAGACCACCAGGACATGTGTCCCGTGCTCCGCAAATTATGTTACACACCAAATCATTAACTTCAACAGTGTTCTCGGGCAGTTTTAAAATACGCCAATTTTATTAAATGAAAATTTTGGATGGACTCGCATAGCGCAGGACAAAAACAGGACAGAAAACATCTTCGTGATCTTGGTAAATAGCATGTATTGTGCATCCATAATAGAATTCCTCCCTTGGGGAGGTTTCTCTCATTAAGACAGTGTGGCACATTAGAGTTTCGAAAGTATCTTAATTTCGGGGTATGGTCCAAAGGAATAAAATATTCATGTCCAGAGTTGGCACAATCAAAGATGTTCCCAGCATCGTTCAGCGCTAATTGTGGGAGGGCGGAAAAGCAGACTTCTAATTAGAGGCGACCTGGTTCTGTGTCGGCCGCATGCCCATCACCGGCCAACAGTCTGGCCCAGATGTTCCTCCCTCACAGGCAATTACAGGCAAGGTAGGAGCACATCTTTTCAAAAAATTTTCCACTGTGACTGTTTGCTGCCAGCTCTCATTGTAGATTCGGCTGGTTGCAGCCAAACTTACAGGGTCAGGACATTTGGTCTTCAGTGCACTTTCTCCCTTCCTTAGAGATTTCTCTCGACCCTTGCTTCCCACCCCCAGGTATCCAGTGCCCTCAGGCTGTCCCTTACCTACCTTTCAGCCACAGCATCGCCCATGCCCACACCTCACCCCGCTTTGCACCGTATTTGCTCCAGGCTCTTTCCTAATGAGACAGCTGATGCTGAAGTCTCGGAACCAGAATCAGAGGCTCTGGGTGCAAGTCTAGACACTGGACTTGAACTCTGGGGAGCTGCGGCTTTCTTATTTGTGAATTAGGGTTATATCTCGTACTTCTACACCATAGCATTCTGTAGAACCTGCATGTATGTGAGTGTATTTTGTAAGCTGCAAAGTTCTGCGTAGGTATTTTTCTATCCCCAGCATCCTGAGCCAGCCATTTGAAATCTGAGGTCTAAATGTCTGTGCTAAATGATTTGTCCCTCTTACCTGATGGTATGTGGGTATAGATTAAACCAGCCTTTGCTCATAAATTAATTAATTGTAGTTGTTTTTTTCCTAAAAGGGAACCAGATGCCATTGCTTCAGAGTCTAAGTAGTACTAGATTAGATGCAAATTCTTGGTCCTACTGAAACAAATCTCTAAGGGTTGGGCCCGGTGACCTGCATTGTAACGAAGTATCTAGTGGTATTGACACTGACATTTGGGAACTGCCTTTCGGTTAGATTTTCAGGCACAGTGGCCCACTTGTGGGCTGGTTTGGGGAGGTTAAGGGGGCCTTTAGCACTAGAGAGGTCCTGCAATGAGGACCTCCTGACGCGGGTTATTTGAGTCTGGGGTTTGTGCTAATTCTCTGATGTGGTTTCGTGTAATGGGTTGGATGACACTTTAAGGGCGACTAGAGCCCATAATACTGAATGTTCACCTCTTAAGAGGGTTTTCTGCTTTGAACATGATAATAGGTTTGTTCTGAAAGTATAATTTGTCTGTAGATCCGTTTTACTATTTTTCAGCTTCTTGGGGACGTATCTTGGAGAAAAGTAAAGCAGTGCAGGGCTAACGGGGCAGCCCTTTGAACATCAGGGGCTATAATATGCTGTCTTATTCTTCCAAGCTGCTGCACCGTTATCGAAGCACGGCCTCCACCTCATGGTCCACGGTGGTTGTTTGGGCCCCAGCCGTCAATGTCTTGTTCTGTCCTGTAGTAAGGAAGGCTCAACACAACGTACCCCAGTAACACCTGCTAATTTGCATGCTGCACCATTTTATATTGCATTGCTAAATATTATTCTTACGAACATGCTTAGCTGCAAGGGACGTGAGAAATACAGACTTTATGACAAGAAGCCACGTGCCCAGCTAAGAAAGAAGGGGGAACGGCTATTGAGGGACAACCAACAGTCACCGTCACAGCACCTATGATATCAGGCTGTCTCTGTTACCACAAAGAACATACCCCAAACCAAATCCCGGATCTAATAAGGTCGCTTCCGTAGCATTTGGCTGGACACACGTGCGTGCATGTGCATGTTCACATTTCTAAAGGCAAAATAAAAGCACTCACTTTCTTCCCCCTCCCTCCCCCAGGTAATAAGTTATTTATGTCACTTAAACGATATGATTATAAATGCATAAGCCACATATACTCATACCTCTAGTGGGCCCTTTAAAATAATTTTGATTTTCTCAGGTTGTAAATATTGCAGATTTCAAATATTACTGAATGCTATTGATTTCTGCCTTAGATAATTGCTTTTCAGTAGGGAGACGCAGAGTCACTTAGCGTACCTGAAGTTGTGATGGGCTTATTTTGATAACTTACGTAGAAAAAAGAGAGGAAGCACAATTGCTGGATCCCAGGCTCAGCCCTAGAGTTGGGTCCCCGGCAATAGGGATGTGGTTAGAGAATCATATGATGGTTTAAAATTGGAGGCAGCTAGGGATTCCATAATCCTGAGTGCAAAATTCATTGACCTTGGGTCATTACGATGGTTCATAGTCTCCTGACTTTTGTTCTGTGTTATAGTAGTTGACCATTTGCTTTTAGCCTGTGTGGTCTCCTAGCCTACATTTGTGATATTTCTCCCTGTGGTTCTTTTCTACGCTTATGCATACTACTCAATAAATTAATGTTACTTCATCTTGTATTTATACTGCAGTGAGAGAGAATCCAGTTTTCTTAGCTAATTGTTAGTGTCGCTTTTAGAGAGGGTTCCTTTTGGTTTTAAAATACCATGCCCCTTTATCCAGTCTTGGCCAGACGATAGACTGGCCATGGAAAAGTCACCGCGGCCCAAACTACCTGTGAAAAGAGAGGCAGGATCTCAAATTTAGGCCTATACTTCCCAAACCTCGCTGCACATCAACATTACTTGTTAACTGTTAAATATATAACTTTGGAAGCGCAGCGAGGTTTGGGAACTATGATATACTTACTAATATTTAGGCGACCACTTAAGTCTACTTCCTTCGTCAAGAGACCCCTGGAATGACCTGGCTTCTATGGCTTGGGGTCTTCTTATGATCAGTTATACTGGTTTCTTGCTTTACCTCACCACTGAGCAACCAAAATGTATTGTGATTTTTGAGGTCCTTCCTAAGCCACTAACCATCTTCCTATCCATTCAGCTAAATCAAATTATCCATAAAGCACAGTTCAAGCCTAATCAGCCCCTCAGCGACCTGGGCTCAGCGGCCCCTCTGCTTCCCGAGAGTACTCACTCTGTGCCGTATTTTTAGTCCAGCACTTGCCACGCTCCACCGTTATTCTTGCATCTGTGTATTGCCAGTACCTTGTGAGCAACGTGAAGGTAGGTTACTTAAATGGTCTCTGAATAGGAGCACATCAGGATGTATGTGTTTACTTGTGGAGCCAATTTATCCAGTTCTAGTGGTGGTATCATCCCACGTGTCTGTCAGGCTGGTACCGCAGTTCTTCAATCCGTTTCCACTGGGACTCATTACCCCCAGACGATTACCATCCACACCAGAAACAACCCAAGCTCTTGGTACACCTGTCCTTTCTTTGTCTATTACACGTTTCTTCCCTCTCAGTGCATCATAAAAAACCTGGGACAGAGGCAGCACTAAAAAGATGTTTGCTGAATGGAGATGTAAGCATTTACTTTTTTCAAATTCCAGACAAAATCTTAAAGCCGTGTTTAAAGTAAATGTTCTACAGTTCCATAAAAATAAACTTATTTCAATTCACTGTCTGCTCTCTTAACCTGATACCTTTTGATGCCTCAGAGCAAATGTGATGCATTTCTCTTTTGAGTTATAGAACCAGAAGCTTTTACAAAAAGACATCAAGGTGAAAGGGGCTGTGAGGATGGAACAGGTGTGTCAAATTGGGCACTGTTCTTGGAAAAGTGATCTACTGAGATCGCCCTGGCATATCTCACCCTGAGGTTTTAGATCTTCAGCCGCCAACTTCCACTGTAACTGTGGGGTGAAGTTGTATCTAGGAAACCGCCTAGAAAATGTTGAAGGGCTTTTTAACCAGAAAATCACCCGTGATATTTCGTCAAGGGACACGAGTGACACATGACTACAGTCAACTGCTTCTTGGGCATCTCCGTTCAGAATTTTGTTAAGCACTTACATGCAGTAAGTACAAATCAGAAGTTAACTTCTATTTGTTCTCTAAAAATGCTCTGTATTTTTATCTCTTTGAATGATATAAACATCCGTCTAGTCTCCCACAACTGAAGTCTCAGCTTTATGATGTTCTGCCTTGGCGTCTCTAGCGCTGCTCCAACCCTCCACACTGACAGCACGTTCTGTTGAGAAAAATCTGCTTCCGAACGTCCTCCCTAAACCCGCTGCCACTGAGTTAGCCCAGGAGCCCCTCATTTCTCATCACCTGCCCCCTAACTGAACCCTGTACCTCGAATCTCTCCCCATTCTAGTCTTCCTGCCTCTACTTGCCCTCAAAGGTACCTCCCTAAAGTATTATAATGATTACATTATCCAATTGCCTTAAAAACATCTTGTCCCATTGCCTACAAGGTATTGTTTAGTTTCCCACAGGGAACAAAAAAATCCTTTAATCAGTCAATAAAGACATTTTAGCCCCAGGAGCCTGTTTTGCATGTAGTCATAAGTTCTTTCTATACTTGAAGAAAAACATGATTAGCCTAAAGCTACTGTAAAGTAGTACACTGTGGACACATAAACCAACTGAGGATTTACAGGAAATGAAACAATTCTCTATAGAATCGGATGCTATAATACTGGATTGTTAATTTCAAAGCAAGTATTACTTTATGAATCTCTATCGTACTGGTCATTTCCCTGCTCCATGAAAGAATGCAGATAAAGAAAAATGGAAACAGGGTTTTTATTTTAGTTATTTATTTTTTGTTGTTTTTACTGAGGTATAATTGACTAATTGACATAAAGCATTCTATTAGTTTCAGGTGTGCAACGTAGTGATTTGATATTTGTGTGCATTATGAAATGATCACCCCGATGATCAGCATTTGTCACCATATACAGTTACACATTTGTGTGTGTGTGTGATGAGGGCTTTAAAGATGTACTCTTAGTAACTTTGAAATATGCAATAGAGTATTATACAATATACAGAGGATGTGTTATAGAACTGTAGACCTGAAACCTGTATCATTTTATTAACCAATGTCACCCCAAAACATTCAATTAAAAAAATTTATACCGGGGGTGGAGGGTGCAAAATAGGTGAAGGGAATCAAAAGAAACAGCATTTTTATATACTAGGGTGTGATTTCTATTGTGTCCATAGAAACTTTGATTGTCAGGACCATGAAAAATTCATGTTTGCTGTACAATAGGTGTTCGTACTTCGGTTAAGGAGATGGAGAGTTTAGACAGCCTGTGAGGGAACAACATGCTCTAGGTGGAAAAGAAAGCATACAGTAAATCCAAATAATGACTAGTTCAGCTATAGAAATGGAAGAAACTTAGGACTATTTCTCTGTTTAGTTCTCTGAAGATATATGTATATAATCGTATATAGTCATACATACGTATGTATGTATATATGTACAATGTGTGCATATGTGTTTGTGTGATTAGATCCATACAAGTTTATAATTGTTGTATCTTCCTGGACAATTATATACTGACTCTTTTTAGGTCTAGTAATGCTTCTTGCCTCAAAATCTATTTTGCATGATCATACTTTCACTATAAATTTTTTTGATGTTAAAAATACACATGCATCTGTTTAATTTTACCAATAGATAATATTAGCATTTCATATAACACGATTAGGTATTTAAAAACAACAATGAAATAATTGAACAATAATGAAGTGCCACCTGAGCACTTAGTATGTATGCGGAAATGTAAATTTTTATCAAGTCTTCAGAAACTACTCTTTAAACATCACTATTAAATTAAGATACCATATAAACTTAACATAGAGGAGAATTTCTTGATAAAATGTGTCCCCAACCCAGAACTATGCATTAAGAAATGGCAAACTTATTGGTGTGTTTTAGCTATAAGAATTTTGATGGATAAAGTTTGCAATTATATTCCCTTTAACATCAACTTGTCAATTTTCTCAAATGTTACATTTTTAAGTTTATGGGAGTATATTCTACTGTATGAGATATTAATAAGTAAAATGAGAAGGGTATTCATAAACTACCTATTCATGTTACTATTCAAGTTAATGAATGAAACAGGTAAGATAAAAATATATCTAAGTCAAAGGGACTGGAATACCTCATCTCCTGCTTAAGTGAGTGTTATTTATTCTGAAAAATAGTTACTACCTCCTAATGAAATACTCATAGGCAAAATGAGGACATCAGTAGGACTGTAAATGGTTCAGAGCATATATCACAGTTATTCATGAATATTTTATTTTAAAAACATTGCATTGTATTTATTGGTGTGACATTGGCTAATTAAATTACATAGGCTTCGTGGATACGGTTCTACAACACATCATCTGTGTATTCCATTGTGTGTTCACCACCCCAAGCCAAGTTCTCTTCCTTGGCCATTAGTTTCCCCTTTAGCCCTGTCTACCTCTCTCCCCCCCTTCCCTCTGGCGGACATCACATCTGTGTCTGTGCCTCCCACATGATGTTCTTTGGCTTATCCCTTCACCGTCTTTCATCCAGGGCCTCCCTTGCCCCTCCCCCCTGACAGCCGTTCCATGTATCCATGCCTCTGTTTCTATTTTGTTCCTCCATTCATTTTGTTCATTAGATTCCACATATAAGTGAGATCCTGTGGTACTTGTCCTTCTCTGGCAGGCTTATTTCACTTAGCGTAAGACTCTCCAGGTCCCTCAATACTGTCTCAAAAGGTAAGATTTCTTTCTTCTTATGGCTGAATAGTGTTTCGTTGAGTAAATGTACTACAGCTTGTTTTTCCACATCTATGGATGGGCACTTGGCTGCTTCTAAATCTTGGCCATTGTAAATAACTCTGCAATGAACATAGGGGTGCGTATATTCTTTAGAATTAGTGTTCCGGGTTTCTTTGGATATATTCCCAGAAGTGGAATAGCTGGGTCATAGGCAGTTCCATTTTTAACTTTTTTAGGAACCTCCATGCTGTTTCCCACAGTGGCCACCCCAGTCTGCATTCCCAACAACAGTGGAGGAGGGTCCCCTTTTCTCCACACGCTCGCCAACGCTTGTTTGTTGATGTGTTGATGGCAACACTTGTTTGTTGATGTGTTGATGGCAACCATTCTGACAGGTTGAGGTGATATCTCATTGTGGTTTGAATATGCATCTCTCTGAGGATTAGTGATGTTGAGCATCTTTTCATGTCTATTGGCCTTATGAATGTCCAATGTCTTTTTGGAGAAGTGTCTACTCAGTCCTTTGCCCATTTCTTAATTGGATTCCTTGCTATTTTGGTGCTGAGTTTTATAAGTTCTTTATAGATTTTGGATATTAATCCCTTCTCAGGTGTCTTGGTGAATATGTTCTCCCATTCAGTGGGTTGTCTTTTCCTTTTGTTGATGATTTCCTTTGCTATGCAAAACCTGTTTAGTTTGATGTAGTCCCATCTGTTTAATTTTTATTTTGTTTCTCTTGCCTGAGGAGATATATCAGGAAAAAAAAAGTACTACAAGAAATGTCTACGTTTTCTTCTAGGATTTTTATGGTTCCAAGTCTAAAATTTTAAGTCTTTAATCCATTTTAAGTTTATTCTTGTGTTTGGTGTAAGAAAGTGGTCTAGTTTTGTTTTTTGCATGGATCTCCAATTTTCCTGACCTTATTTATTAAATAGACTATCTTTACTCTATCTTATGTTTTTGCCTCCAAATATTAAATGACTATAAAGGCATGGGTTTATTTCTGGGCTCTCTATTCTGTTCCATTGATCTATATGTCTGTTTTTATGCCAGGATCCAATTTTAAAAAGAGGTTTTATTTTTTTAAATTGTCTACTCTAAAGCTATGCTTCCTCAGCCCTGAATTACCTCTTTTGTCAACCCTGCCCTTCAACGAACATCATTCAAATTTCCCGGTGCACAGTGGTCTTATCTTCTTACCTCTTGGCTAAGTGTCACTCAAGAGCAATAGTTCTGCATGCATGGGTATGTGAATCTCTAAATGATGAAGCACGAAGCATGACTGACTTTACCTTCACTGTTGGGAGGAAGGAGACCCAGCTGGTTTCCGACAGCAAGAGTAAGGAGAGAACGAAGTTTCATACTGAGAACCATTAGGAGAACATAGATCTTAGTTCATTATGTCAATGGAGTATTCAGATTCAGGCACAGCATTTTTTCTGCCTTTTGTACTCTATCCATTAGGCGTATTTTAATAATAAGCCTCCACTGATAAGGTCTGAGGCCAGAGATGTTGAGGCAGAAACGTCAGGAAACAATTCCAAAGGAAACTCTTCATGCATCTTATTAATTTTGAAGACAGACAAGAAAACTATTGGTAAAGGCCTCAGGTGGGTCTAAGTGTAGTGAAAGGACCTTTGACCACTGTCCACTGATAAAGCTATTTAACAGTATTTATAGAAAATGCTTCTCTTATGCCCAGAGCAAAAGCCTTTCTAAGGAAAGCCAACTCATCTCAAATGGCTAACTTTTTGCTAACTACCAATATCAGCAAACATCATTGTGTTGGCTTATGAAATTGCATCTCCATATCTTACTCCTACCACTCATCCTATGATTGTACTAACGGCAAATATGAATACAGAGCTCTACAAAGATGGCTTGGTAACCATGGTGATGGGAGGGTGCTTTCTGCAATAACTCCACTGTACAAAATAATTTATGCACGAATGTAAAATCACAGATGTTTTGAACCATATGCAGACTATATTTAACCACAGCGCAAGTGACAAGTTACTTGGGAGTTAGCAATCCAAAAAAGGTGAATCCCACTCGGATAATAAGTCTTCTTTCTTGTTCTCATTGTCATAGTAGAAGCCTCCTGGGTGTAGGCTCCCACTGCTTTTGGAATAAAGTTTTAGTGTATGTGTTAATGTGTGTGTGTGTGTGTGTGTGTTCATGTACACACACATGCATGAGACAGGAGAATATACAGAAAGAAATCTGCAGAGAGGCACACACTGATAATAATAAAGGTAGAGAAAGCAAAGGTCATATAAAAAGAAAACTTTCTGCTCTCTTTTAACATTGTCTCTACACCGAAGATTCTTGGTTACAGAGATATTATACTTTAGGCTTATCACTGATTTTTCAACTTTAATTTAGGAAACTAAAGACTTCTATTTTAGTTTTTAAGCTGAAAATTAGTGCCTTTGGTGACTGAGAATAACTCTTAGGCTAGTTACATTTTCAACTCAATGAAACCATTTATCTTCATAGGAATCATTTAAAAGCTTAAATTGCACTTAGTATAATCTGAAATCCAAGGAAATCTTTAATACATATTTGGTATATTTATATCCAAACTTTGTATTCTTTTTGTCTAAGTTCTCAAGGGGATAAGTCCTTAGTTACTTCAAATCTTTCACTTACTCCCCCCACATATACTTTTACCAGAGTTGGCTCCACAAGTTATGCAGCCTTAAGAAATAAGCAGCTGTAAATTCTGCTCTCCACCTGTAAAAATAAATGCTACTTTGAGAACAGGTTTTCCAAAAGAAAAGCCCTTAGAAATCACGATCTTATCATAATGCTTGTGGAACAGGGCTGTTTTCAGGACCACTGGCCTTTTGGTCTTCAGAAGCAAAAGAAAGGAATGTGAAATGGGAAGAAAACAATTTGCACTGTAAAACTTTTCATTCCCCGTGCCACTTTCTGTCCATGGTAGTGTCCTCTTCATTCCCAGGCTCTTTATCTCTAAGTAGAATGTGGCGTCTGCCTCTCTTAGATTAGTTTTCCTGGACTTTTACCCCTTTCCCCCACCTTTTTGCTTACTGGCTTTTAAAAAATGCTTTTCCATTCTCATTTTAATAAAAACTGCCTAGCTGGTAATTAAATGCATTTCTTCAGCTACCAGGGAGACTCACCTTCAGCAACTCTTTTCCCCCTATCTGAAACACTAATGAAGAATTAAACATTCACAGGGACTCTCAGTTTTAACCCAACTTAAATTTAATAGACGGGATTAGTCCGCAGCTCAAGAGGGCAATTGCCTCTTGGCAATCCAGTTTTGCCTTGGCTGTTGGTAAGGTGCTCTCAAATGTAAAAAAAAGCTGAAAAGCTGCTGAAGCCCCTGAGCGGCATTAGAGATAACAGACCTCTCCTATAATAGACGGTTGGTTCCCAGAAGGCCACGCCGAGGCATATGACACCACAATTGGTAAAAAATTTCAGGGTTTTCCAGGTAGTCCTGACAACTGCCAATTTCAATATTTGAAGAAATCTCCTAACTTTTCCACTCTAAGTTGAGAAATTCTGCCTGTGACACTTACTCCTGAAATTCAGTTCTGTCTCCTTGAATGATTATATCTCATGCCATGAAAAATAAATGTAATTGGAAATATTTAGCATCAAGCTACGTGCCTCCTTTCTTTGTGACCCTTGAGAAATAGGATGTGACGGTGGTGCTGTCCACGGTACTGATAATTAACCAGAAGCATCCTGTCTTCACCACAGTCCAGGCTACTTATTAGGTAATTGAAATATATATTCTTCTGGTCTTGAGAAAGTTAATCTCTTGTTAGTGGTCCAGGGGGCTGGAAACTCCGTCTGTGGTAGGAGGATGGTTCTGTATCTCTTGTTATCAGTTTAGCTATGAACCTTAGCCTAGTGCTTGACATATAGTAATTAATGGTAATTATCTGTTGTAAGAAAGAATGAAAATAAGGAGAACTTAATGGGGGGTTAATTGAAAAGAAATATCACTTTGCATATACTTTTTTTTTGGAACCATTATGGCATGTACTTCATAGAGAAAGGCAAAAACTTGATCCCCTGAATAAATGCAGATATATGAGCATATCTTTAACTTGTGTCCCCCCAAACATGTTATTGAAATAAGAGTTCAGAATTCATAAAATTGAAATGTATATTGAACCCATGTTTACTAGTAGAAATGGAATTTCTCCTCCCTCCTATAATTTTTCCTTTGAAAATTAATTGCTTCTGGTCTTCCCTTTATCCCCCTAATTCCCTTAAGACTAGTGATTATATCTACCTTTCCATCTATCATCTGTTTATCTCTGTATCTTACATATCTATCTCTTAGAAAATATAATTAGAGAACAGTATAAGAAAATATTTAAATGGCTCATAATCCTACTACTCAGAACTAATCAATATTTTTGTTAATGTATTTATAATATATATATGTCTTTTTCTGTGTATATGTATATAGTATATTATATGTATAAGTCTATATATATATTTTTAAATTACAATTGACAATTTTACATCACTAAGAATACTTTGTAAACATACTAGAATATAGGTAATATGCTCCTTTATTATATAGTAATTTATTTTACCATTATTTTGTTGTTGATCATTTTAAGTGTTCCCAATTTTAGTTATTTTCATAATTATATGATCATTATTCCTGTTGGATGTATGATAATTATTTCCTGGGGGCCCAGCATTTCTAGTCTTGTCATTAGTTAGGAAAGGTCTACCCTTGCAGAGCTGAGACCTGTGTGTCACCTGCTTTGGCTAACCTCTCAGCCCCATTTGTAGATATTTGGACAATCTGTAAGGCTGCAAGGCATTTAAGACTTGTTATTTCTTCTACCAGCAACCTCCAATTTGTGCCGAAAACCAAGGACAGCAAAGTCACGTATTCTTAGTAAACCCATTCCCCTGTGGCTAGGCAAAGAAGAAATAAGAGTGTAATGGGTGTTTACTTTGTAATTTTCCTGGGAATTCAGTCCAGTTTTAGAGTTTAAAATTTTTATTTGCTTCCACTGCACAGTAAATTTCTTCACGGGGAGAAAATTTTACACAAATAAAATTCATGCTAATCTTTTTATTGTTATATCTCCATGACATCTAAGGTAGTTTTGCATATTATATTAAAATAAAATATCAAAACGTAGGTAAATTCCTTTTATGACATACAAAAGATTTCACAGTCTGATCCTAACTCTTCTACCCAGCATCTTCTATTAGAAGTCTATTCAAACCCCATACTAAGTTTCTTAATATTCTTGAAATATCCTTGCTTACCTCTAGCTACTTTTGTATATTATTCCTATTGCCTATGATGTGTTCCTTGCTTTTCAATTGGTACATTTATAAGACACTGCAGACATGCAGATAAAACTAGTTTTTTTAGACTCTATTTTGTTTATCACTGTTTAGTGTGGATATAAACCCAAGAGATTGTGTTATGGTTCAAATAGGTTTCAATCACTCTGAACATTTAATATATACCCCTTCCACTGTGGTTGGCCCAGGAAAAAGATCCTCTGCTTTTAAAATATTTTTTAAATGAATAAAGGATTAGCATATTCTTAACTTTACAAAGAAAAAAACATTTTTTCTCTAGATTTTTAAACAGGACACAGAATAATTTTTTTTTTTTTCACAAAATAGCTAAATACATTCAGTGATTAAACTAATTTGAGTTATATAGATCATTAAGTTACAGTTAATTTTTCAGAGAATGGAAAATTTACTCAGAGTGATTTATGACCCTTTATGGAATAAATGAGAGTTGTAAATGTGTGAGTCCATGACTTCTTTCTAGGTGCAAAGAACTACACGTATCTCTCACCCCAGCTCATATTCCCAAATGCTCCTCTAGCCTATTTTCACCCTAAGGCTGGATTTCAGCAGTACGGTGGCTATCAGAGATGAATTTAGGCAGAACAGGGTAGAATATCTGTTTCTCCAACTTCGCAGTAATCATTTTTGTTGTTATTATTTACTTAATTTTTTTTTTAACTTGAGAGTTTAATAGTTTATAGTTTGGGTAATGTTAAAAGCCCTACTTGTCAAAATCAGTCCTGTCAAGCAGAGCACAACAAACATTCCTGTTTCTGACATGGCCTGGCCTGCTGAATTCATAAGGCTGACTCACAATGCACGTCCCGGTGATGGAGGACATGGAGTATGCTGTGAAATTTCACTGTCAGTTTTCTTAGGGCAAAATTATACTCAAATGACAGTTATCTCAGATGATTATGGTGGTGATTAGATACTGCAATATTCACAGTTAGAGCTCAATAAATATTGTCCTTTTCGGTTAAGTGGCTACCTCTTCTTATATATAATCCAAATACAGTACTTTAAACCCCTCCCAGTTAGGTGAGCAAATCCTAGTCAACTTCTTTCTCTGTTTTTGTGGCGGTCACTGTGGCAGGATTCAACACATCAGTGTGTTGTGAGGATCTCTGGCTTGCCCAGCAAAGTCTCTGAAAGGGCGTGAGTGTACAGGAGTTCTCCAGAGTGCTGGTATCTTCTCGGTGTATTTCCCACAAATATTTATAACTATCTGTGCTTCATTAGTTTAGAAACGCTCTTGGAAGAGATTTTGGTTTTAGCCATCCACAATGCCAGAAATTAGCCTCTTTTAATAATCTGGATGGTTTAGAAGGTAAAGGGATAGTATGTTTTCTTTTCTCTAGTTGGGTTGCATTTCCCCCAGCTATTTCAAGGTTAATATTCCACCATTGAGATGCAGGGTGGGTTTCCACATATTACAAAATATAGATATTTCTTCCAACAGGCAAAACCCACCATTCACGCACCATATTTCCAAAAGAATCAAAACCAGCATTGTTTCTTGGTCCTTAGACATTGGAATCCAGCTTCCTAATATAAGTAAAATCAGAATCCCAATACTTGAAGGTTTTGGAAAGTTTTTGTGTGTCTAAATCTATCTTCTTGTGGGTCTAAGATGGAGTTTCCAAAATAGCACAGCTGCTGAATCAAATGTAAGAAATTGTTTTGGACATTTTATCAGCAATCCTTCCCAGGAGTGATTGTTAACATGACATGATCCCTGCCCAGGTTTCAAGGCTTGAACTGAGAGGATGCTGGCAGGTAAGATAAATTTAGCATATCAAAGAGGCTGAAGAACCTTTCGAGAAACAATGCATATTTCAGTGGAAATTGATTTTACTCTTAATTTCACTTAGTTTTTTAGCCAGCAGGGAAATATTTATCTTTCTCAGCAAGAATAGTTCAATCAAGGTCAAGAGCACGCGCGAGCGTTTCCGTAAATGAGTGGCAAAGCTGGCAGCCTTCTTGCTCTCTCATGCAAGCGAACGGAGGAAGGGGCCACGGCAGGCAAATTGCCCACCTAAAAGTGTTTTTGTGTGGTGTAATATAAATAATGTGGAGTTATCTAGGTAGTCTTACTTTTAAAAAAAAATTATGCCTGGTGAGGTTTTAAAAAAGTGAATTCAAAGAAATGTCATATCTCAGCGCATGTAAAACCTCTAGCAATGCTTTCCCTTCTTAGTGACTTGGATTGAGAAATGGCTTGGAAGAAAACATAAAACTATCTGTTGAGTAATTCAAGACACGTTTTCTATATATTTACATGTCTGTTGAGAGGCGACGTTCTCATCGGCTCTCCTCTAAAGTATTACAAGAGCCTCCTAATTAGTCTCGCGGCACCTCCCCCCCTTTGCAAACCCATCCTCTACAATATTTGCAGTGTGGCCCATCCAACAAGCAAGCGGGAATATGCCACTGTCCTGTTCGGAACTTTTCCCCTGAGTGCTTATCATTTCTAGAAAGAAACCTAAGTTCCTTAAACAGCATCCTGCCGCTTCGTGATCCCCATGTTACCCTCCTCTGCAACCTCACCACCATGCTCTCCTTGGATCAGCAGTGTTTTTACGATACCCGGGACCTGTGTGCGTATAGAGTCAGCACGAATCCTTCACCCGCCCTCTTATCTCCAGCTCATGTTCACTATCCCCTGTCCCCACCCTCCTTTTTTTTTTTTTAATCTTGATAGACCAACTCTGATCTCAGTTGTTATTTCCAGCATTGTTCCATACCCACTCACTTGCATCACCCAGTTGGGCTTAATGTTCTGCTATATTTCCTTAACACTCTGTGTAAAACTCTAAAACTGCTACCTTACACCCCCCCCCCCTTTATTCTGTATATTTGCCTCTTACCATAGCACAGATTCTGTAAGGAAAAGAGTTTATTTATCGTGCTTATTTATTGAACACTTAGTTTTTTGCTTGGCATGTGATTGTTGCTAAACTCATATTTCTTAAACAGAAATAACCTAAAGTTCTATAGGAGGGGATGTTTCATATTTAAGTGACCTCTTTAGAGTCATACAAATGTGGGACTAGAGAAATAAGAAGGCATTCTTCCAAAAGTAGTCAACTTTCTCTGCTATTTAGAAATGAAAACTCAGGCTTAACAGATCTGCCTGCTTATGCTTTCTTACAACAGATATTTAGAATACAGGGGGGGAAATGCCTCCAGCAACAGATGATAGAGGAAGGCTTCCAAATCCCCCAAGTGCTGTGGTGCTTGATGACCCAGCGGCCAGATGTGAAGCAGAGGTCCTTCTTCCTTTCCCTTCGTGGGCCCCCACAAGGCCTTTTGGATGAAGTACCTCTGCCCTCAGGTAGAGAGGATTTTTCCAAATGTTTTACTGGCACAGCCATTGATGACTGTTGGCAGACCAACCTTAGATGATGATTCACCTCACTATAAAGTTTTCAAAGCTTCAGCTGAAAACAGCCTCCCTAAGGGGCTATTTAGACTCTTGGGCTCATTCGGTTTAGAGGAAACACCATCACCTAATTTAGTTTGGTTGATAGGGACTCAGGTTATTGATCTCTTGTCCCTTGGTAAGAATTTGTTAGGAGGAGATGCTGGATGTCTGGGCAGTTATGGGATTTTCTTCAAGCAGGTGTTCTCTTCAACTCTAGGAAAGAAGGAGAAGGGGCAGGGAAAGGAGAGCCGAGGGAAAGGAAGGTTTGAGAAAGAAGTTAGAGACAAACAGATTGGACTTTGATTGTTTTGGATAGAATGACAGAAAGAATAATGGGTGAGTCTCATTCTGTTTGGTTGGGAAATTATTGGAGTGGGGGATTGTCAAGCTGATTCTGGGTTTCAACTGCGTGAAACAAAGGAGGAGGAACTTGCCACGATTGGCGCTTAGATATGTGCTGTGTTTTAAGGTCTGGGATCTGAGTACCCTGAGAAATTTCTACCAGAAATGGATGAAATGCTAACTCAATATGAGGCTTTGGCTCATCACATTGAAAGTAATTTCCCAAGCACTTTGTAAAATTACTTGGCAGAGTTTGGCTGCACACTAAGGAAAAGAATTCCTATTGGTTGAGAAATCTGGTTCACATAAGAATTTGAATGTCCTACTGGGATAATTTTCTTCCTGGGCTGATCACCTTTGAAAGGGAGATTGTGAATCATTAAGGCAAATGTGAACCAAATAGTCTGGGTAACTGGGAATCCATATGGTAGGGAGGCCTTTGGATGCTCTTTATGGCTGGTATTGCCAAGGTTCAGGGATCAAATATAAGTCAGGTTGCTGACAGTAGCTGCCTCAGTCATATTTCCAGAGAACCTATTCAGTGTTTAAAAGAAAATATTCTAAAAAAGGGCTCCGGATGTATAGTACGTACATACAGATACAAATATACATGCATATACAATTGTCTGCAGGGACTGTTGCCCTTCATTTAACATGTACAGAATCCAAAATTCAGAATTGCTAAGTAAACTATAATGCAGAGCTACGATTTAAATTTATGTCTGTGTGTTTCAAAACTTACAGTCTTACTGTGCGTAGTTGGGGTTCCCACATGTTGTTTGACTGACTGTACCAGAATCATCTGGGAAACTTCTTCAAAATCAGAGCTTATTCAACACAGTTTTCTGCCTTTGTCAAGATTCTAATTTAATGGTTCTTAGATGAAGGCCCTATGGGTATGTATTCACCATACCCCAGGAAATACTATGGATTTGCATCCAGGTTTGGATGAAGACAAGGATCATGGTATAGGAAGGGAGATATATAAAGTCATGATTCTATCTCTACAACTTGGTTCTCTGCTAAGCTAAATAGGGATTTGTTTTCTAGTCAGCAAAAGCCTTGCCACCCAGTGCCTCAATCCAAGAAAGGCACTGACCCTCTGTCATTGGATTATTCAAGGAGCACTGTAGTGAGGTGGAAAGAACACAGGCTGCCATTAGAAACACTGATTCAAATCCTGACTCTGCTCTTGCAAATTACTAAATGAAATAAACTCACACAAGTTTCTCAGTCTCTATTAGTGTCATCTGTAAAAATGGAATAATCCATTGTATAGCTTTTCTAGGGTTGTCGTCACAGAGTACCACAATCTGGTTAAAACAACAGAATCTATTTTCTCACAAACCTGGAGTCTAGAAGTCCAGGATCAAAGTGGCAACAGGTTGGTTTCTTCGGAAGTCTCTCTCCTTGGCTTATCTGTGGCTCTTCTTCCAGTGTCTCCACATGGCCCTCCCTCTGTGTACATCTGTGTGCTCATCTCTTTTCCATAAGATCACCAGTTATATAGGATTAGGTTCCACCCTAATGACCTAAATTTAATTTAAATACTGCTTTAAAGACCCTATTTCTAAATACAGTCACATTCTGAGGTATTGGGGGTTAGGTTAGAAATTTGGAGGAACACTTTTCAGACCAAAACATCCATATTCAACTTACTTGAAGTGTTTTTTTTTAAAAACTAATTAAATAGCACACGTTAACATGACTTGTAAGCCAAAAGCATTACGCAGAAGTTATATTTTATTTAAAATTTTAAAATTCTCTGTTGGGTGATTATATTATTTCAAATTACTCACACTAGAAGAACACAATTATCAAATCAATGTGGTCTTTTTTGCTTTACATTAAATTGTCCTCTTTTATCAAAACAGATTTTATATATACACACACACATATATATATGTATGTATATATGTATGTGTGTGTGTGTGTGTATTTTTTTATCAACTCGACACCCCATCATGAAGCTCTGTTGGGAATTAAGTCAAACGTTGTTGTATATAAAATTGGCTCCAGTGAGAATGCTGGCCCTCCAGGGGCTAAGGCGATGCAGTTGTGTAGTAGAGGGTTTCTCCAGTTATGCTCCAAACGTTAAATGCTCAGGACCAAAGCATGTGATGAAAACTCAGAGTTCAGGCTCTGCCATTCTGAACACGATTATATAAAGAGCTTATGAAATTCCATTTTACATTTATCTGCTCTTCAGAACAGAAAAGTAATATATTGTGGAACATAAATATCAAACACACACACCATGCCGTTCCAGCTTTGAATAATATTGAAAAAATAATGTGGAATACTTTTGAGGAGACTACGTTAGTTCCATACTGACCTTAGATACCAGCCATGTCCAAGGGTTTGAATTTAAACTCTTAGTAAAGTTTTAGTTGGGGATTTTATTTCACCAGGTAATTTTCCCTCATGTTTAGATAGGAGACACTAAGACAAGGAAAACAAGCTTTATTTTGACTCAGGCATATTATTCAGAGGATTTCTTTAAAACAGAGCCCAATTTATTGTTTTGAACAATTTCAAGTGAAAACAAGCAATAATTTGTGTTCTGGGCTCTTCTCCCTTCGGTAACTGGCTTATATCATAACGCTTTGTTTCACCGGAAGGTTCTTATTGCATCTGATGATCAGTCATGGTCTCAAGTGTATTCTTTCTCTTATACATACGTTTTTTTTTCTATTCTTTTTTGTAAATGTGTTTCTAGCTCGGCTTTTTTTTCTTTTTGGTTTTAGCCTCAAGATTCTTAAACTGAATTTAATTTTATTTAAAAATAGCTGGATTCTTGAATGCTTACTATGTGGCAGACAAGGCACAGAAGACTAGCTTCCCACACATGGGCTTAGCCGCAGGGTGATACACTTCTCATGGGACCCAATGCAATTTTAAGGGTTTAAGCTTTATGAAAGTGCAAACTCCATTCTTTGAACATCCTAATCTCTTCCTAAAAAGGCATCTACTGGAATGGACCCCTTTCTTCAAGGCGGATATTGCCTGTATGTAATTTATATAACTCCTTACAGGATTTTGAATGAGATCTCTTGATCAATTTTTTTGTTTGTGTGTTTTCTCTCATTACTATGGCTAATATTGAAATGATCACAGCTTGTTAAGTAAAACTGTGTCACTCAGAAGCTAGACAATTAATTTGGTAATTGTACAGCCAAAGTAAACTATCCATGTTGCTGTGGGACTGGGGAGTGGAAAGAAAGTCAAACTCAACCCTAACATTGGAAAATTATTCCTTGGGAAACAACAGTCAAGAAATACACCCTCTCCCCCCAAAAATTCCAGTTTTGTTTTCCTTCTCTTTCTTTATCTATTATGCCTTTGAACTGAGAATGTTTTTGGAGATATTAAAGTAGTTAAACAGGGAGGCCATTAGACAGAGGTGGCTCCAGTGCCTTGGTAGCCTACGAGAGTAAACCAAAGCCTAAGCCAGAGTTGATTCCTCTGCATGCACTTATATCTGAGAAAAAGAAAATTAAAAGCAACCAATTATAATCACCCAACTAGATTTTCCCAAATAAGGCAGCTGCTGAAACTATAGCCAGTCAAATATTTTCCCTGTTTTGTTTCAAAGGCTACTCAATGAAAGCCTGTCCCCTAGCTTTGGTCAGCTAAGCAGTCTAACCACTTTTGTTTGGCTGGTGCCCATTCGAATCCATGTTTGCTCAAATACACTCTTGAAAATTTTAGTGTACCTCTCAGATTACTTTTCAACAGAGAGAAGCACCTACTTGATTTAACCCATGTTGCTAGATAACAAAGAGGGAACTATGGTCTTGAGTCCTAGGAAAGCAAATGAATTGAGCTGGAATTTTCATTCACACAATACACACACTAGGGTGGAGTTGAGGATTAGTTATGCAGAGATTAGAGATTCAGAGGACATTTGGCACCTTTAAGATGTGTTAAATGGTGGTGTTTATCTACCTGAAACTCTCAGACCAGATATTTTGCTTTCAAGAACTTCATGATAGAATTTTTGAAGAGAGACCTAAAGTTAAAGAAACAAACTACCTGATCCTTGGAATCTCCTCTATACTCTCTGGTTCTATGAGAAAATATTATTTCAGCACTTGGAGATGACCCAGGATTGAGGTTATGACAATATGGACTGAGAAGACTGTCTACACCTGTTGTGGACACCTGAAGACTCAGGTAAAAAGGAGGCCCATTTGAACTTGGCCCCTGCAGCAGTGTGAGAGAGAAAAAGCCCAGTCTTGGCCCAGACCAAAAGGGAAATGGCATGGGACAGACAGCTAGAGAAACAAACGGGGTCCTTTCTGATTGCTTTTGTTATCAGTGGGTTACTGAGGAAAGCTGTTAAATCATGGCAGACAGAACTCAGAGAGGTGCAGGGAGAGCATCCACTTGTCTGCTCATCACAGATGTCCAGATCCTAACCCCAGAACCCATAAATGTTGCCTTACATGCAAAAGAGATTTTGCAGATGTGATCTTGAGATGGGGAGATTATACTACAGAAGGGAAGGCCATGTGATGGAAGCAGAGGGAAGCAGTCAGAGAAAGAAAAGATGCCACACAGCTGGCTGTCAATATGGAGCAAGAGGCCATGAGCCAGGGGATTTTAAGAATGCAGTTCTAGAAGCTGAGAAAGCAGAAAATGGGTTCTCCCCTAGAGCCTGCCGTAGAAGCATGGCCTCTGACACCTTGACCTTAGCTCAGTGAAACTGATTTCAGACTTCTGACCCTCCAGAATTATAAGGGAATAAACTCGTGCTGTTTAAGTTACAAAGTTTGTAGAAATTTGCCATAGCAGCAACAAAAAACTGATATATTGCTTATAAAGAGGCTTAAGTAGGAGTTTCCCACCTCCTGCTCTTAATGATTCTGACTGAATTTGCAATACTGACCGATCCTGACTATAGGTGGGCAAGGACTTATGTCAGGTAACTTCAGGGAGATAGAGAGAGAGAAAGATAGAGAGACAGAGAGAGATGGAGAGAGAAAGATTTGTAGCGAATTTTAGGCACTCAGATTCTCCATCAAAATCAATCTGTGCTGAAGCTGTTTATATGCTTGGCAATCAGTCTGTTTCATTTTTCTTTCTCTTCTTTTGAATTTGTTTTTACTTTAAAAAAGTAAAAATTTTTCACCTTCATTAGTCAAGAAAATGTTTCTTTAGCTGTATATAAAGCTCACAGTTTGAGAACTTGGCTGTTCCTTAGCAAAAAGATGTGATTTGTGAGCAAACAAATTTAAAAAGTGTGAGAGACCAGCAATGAAAGAGTTGTGAGAGGCTGAGCTTGCAAGTAATGGGTTGCCTCCTGGACCCTCTCCATTGGGCCCTGGCCTCTGATACAGCAGGAGGATCCTTTTGTCCATGTAGTATTCATTTTAAATAAAAGTAAAGCTTTGTTTTAGCTTAAACCACATCTTCTTGCTTTTTGTAGAAACTGGCATTCTGAAAAGTACAAAGAGAAGTTTATGTATATGTAGGTATGAATCTTAATATACTATGGAGTTTATTGTTCTGTATTTGTCTTAATGCCTTTTCAATGAACTATATATTTCCATAATACTTTCTCTGGTTATAATTATAGTAGCCTTCCTTCAGGAACTCGTAACGGATATGGACAAGACCATACAAATTATATAATAATCAGTTGGCATTAAAATAAAATTATGCTCATAGAACCGTATTCAAGAATCACTAGACATACACCCTTATTCTTAATGAGACTAAAAATATGTTTGGCCAGTAACTTTAGTTACAGACTCAGAACTTCAAGTAGGATTCAGAGATGGGAATTTAAATTATATGAACTCTTTATTTTCGCTGCACATCGTAGCGTGCAGTTTTTATCTACGAAATCACCAGTAGGACTTGAAATCAAGCCTTTTTTATAGTTCATGCATAAACAGAATTTGGATCCTTGTAGAATTAGTGTGTTTTTTAAAAACAAGTAGTACCTGGAATAATCTGGATAGCAACTGAGAAGAAGTCATTATGCGAGATGCTCCACTTGAAGACACTGGCGCGCGTGGGCCCTTTGTCCGCTTGCTGCTGCTCCCGGGAAGGTGCTGGAATCCAGGCTGCCTGCGGGAGCTGTGTGCTCGCAGAGAGAGGCCTCCAGTTGTTATGTATTCTCCCTGGCACCGAGCAGAAGATGAAGTTGATGGAATGGCTGTAGCTTGGATTTGACACATTTTTCTATTGTAACATTTATGAAAATGGAAACGGTGAACAAGGTGAAGCCAAGAGGCCTCCTCTCCAAATGTGATCGGGTGACCTGGAGCCGCCCTCTGCGGCGGTGACATCACCATGCTCAGGGAAGGAATATCCTCTCACGCCCCTGGATGTGATAACTGTCAAGCTGTCTTCCTGTCTTAAATCCAGGGTTGCATTTCCTGAAAAACTGCCTGGTAAAATCACTGTAAAAAATTTTTAACACAGACACTTTTGATTTACACTGAAGCCATTGGTTTTGATGTTACTTCTGGCTATTTAAATAGTTGATTATAGATAACATAGGCTCTCCAACTTGATTCATGTTAATTAGGATACATTTTCAAGTTCTGCATTACAATAGTTGTTTTGCGAAAGTTTATTTTTTAATTTAAGAGGTTTGAGAATGGCCCTGGCCAGTACACTGAAAGGTTGTGGGTTCGATCTCTGGTCCGTGTGGAAACTGATAGATGTTTCTCTCTCTCTTTGTCTTTTTCTCTCTCTCTCTTCCTCTTGCTGAAATAAATAAATTTAAAAAGGGGGTTTGGGAATGTATTTTGACTTTTTTAAAAGCATGTCTCACCTATAGGAGGAACCATATGAAACTGCCAATATCTAGCCATATTTAACCTAAAAAATGGCCATTTCACATGGTTCCATCTAATGGAGAGCATTTGGAAGGGCCATTTCTGTGTTTAATTAACACCAGCCACCTGAATAAAAGTCAACAACCACATTAATTTGAAAGACAAAAATCTCTATCTCTGAGAATGTCCCTTGGACATACGTACAACTTTGGAAGAATTAACAATATTAACTGTGTCTTGATTCACTGTTAACATGTATTATGATTGCTTTTAAGATAAAGATTTTTGAATTCTGCAGATGAGAAATGCTGAAGTTTGTATCTTACAAAGCAACACAACTATACTCACGTTTTTCAGTTTTGTTACAGAGTACATTTTCAGGGATGTGATATAGAACCACATTTCTGCTCATAATAGCTCTGCAATAATAAAAAAGGTACAGTTATTTTCTGCCCTCTTCTTGCTCCCAAATTGTAAGTCAGAAAGATGGATAATTATAAGGTCTTCTCGTCCCTGAACCCCCTTTTCCCTTCTCTGTTTCTGTTTCTTTTCTTCTCCCCCTCTCTGTCTGCATCTCTGCATTTTTTATGTTTCTTAAATGAGGTCAGTCTACACAGGACAAATACCGACGCGATGGCACTTGCTGCGTCTGCCACCGTGTTTGCACAGGAGTTTCTCTTAAGTGGACATCTTTCTCCTGCCCTGTAATGAAAGGCTAGTGAAGCTTAGTGGTAACAACTGTTAAATTTCCAATGCCCTTTCTGCATTCAGGTCTACCCCGAGAGGAGGGAAATAAATGAGAGTCAACAGGGGGGAAAAGTCAAGCTTACAGAACTCTAGGGACTCAGAAAGAAGAGAGAGACTTACTATTGTTCTTTGGACACTAACACTCTATCTTTTTCTTTTCTGTTCAGTTCATGTCATCTTAATCTTCAAAGTCCTGTGCTTTTCTTTGATGGAGTGAGTCGGTAGAGCAGGAGCATATTGAGTCTCTGGTAGACGGTGTAGTTCTGAATAAATATATATAGATAATGTAGAACACCTGTACCCGATTCCAGGACGAGAGACCCACTTTCTATTCCAGGGTCTGAGATCTCTGATCACAGTGAATTGAGTTTCAGCTATTTTTTATGGGGTGAAGTTATTTTAAAAGTGCCATTGTGATGGGAAAATAAAGGCATTTACCCAGAAGCAGTAAGAGCAAATGGTGTGCCTTCTCCAGTCCCCGATGGGCTCTCTATGTCGCTTCTGAGAAATCTCTCAATAACTTAGGTAGGAAGGAGTAGACGATAGCTCATAGCCTTGTATCTCAAGAGAGACGTCAGCTATTGTCTTGGTTGTGCCATTAGGGAAGGTACTCTGGAGGTTCATGTAAGGCGATGATGGTATATACACTTTGGCAGGCGATGATCACCTGGATGACAGATGCCACGGCCCCATCAGCCCACAAGCCAGTAAGCTGCTCTTATGTCCTTGGGCAAAGCCCTGTATTTCTCTTGGCTTCATTTCTCTCATGTGTCAACAATTGGGACCAGTGGTTTGAAAACAGGAGACACTTATTTTTTTTAATTGCACATAAAATCTATAGGAAATTCCTGATATAAAAAAGATTAAAAAGCTGAGGAACCTCTCTGAAATGAGGGCAGGAGATGGGAAGCCTCAGTACTTACCACTTCTCCTTCCTGTTCGAAGACACTAGCTGCTAGGGGCTAATTCATGCAGCGCATTTTAAACAGCACCCTCCTCAAAATCTTTGTGACCCCCTTGTATCTTCACAACACTGTTAGCTTATTTGTAAAATGAGAATCTTCACCTTCTGTACTTAGCACCTTTATAATAACCTATTGATATGGATTGACTTCATCCATGAAGAAATGATATCTATGAAGAAGTGTGAGTACTTGGAAATTTTGTATATTTAAAAAAATTAGACCCTTGAAATATGAAAATTTAACATTTGTCGACTCCCCTATTTTTGAGGCACCTGCTCAGGTAGTATTCGTACCACCAGGTATTTGTACTGTGTGTGCCCGAATATGGCATCCAGGCACTCTGCTAATACAACTTTTAAACACTGAAGCTTTAAAACGCTCCTACAAATGCCCATGTTTATTAAATGACCGGGCACTGTTCAGCAAGTAAGCTGAAGTGGGGTATTAAGGTGGGAATAGAAATAATCTGGATATCAGCGACCCCTTGCTGTGACACAGCCTTTCAGTCCTGGTTTCTCAGACAGGCTGCAACGCCGTGAGTTTGACCATAATGTGTGGAAGGTACGGCTTAAACGATCCTTCCTTGGAGATACACCGGGCATCTTTTCCATTAATTATGGAAATGCATACTTTACAAAGTCATGGGTGGCAGACTCTTTTTTCAGTCTTCCTCTGGTGGTGTCTCTGGACCGGTTCTGTGCTGGGACTGGGCACAGGCCAGGACCTTCAGACTCTTCGCTCGAACAGGAAAGAATTCGAGGTTCAGTCGGAAGCCTTGGCCCATTAGCTCAGCTGGTTAGCGAGTCATCCTGATATGTGTCACCCGGATATGCCAAGGTTGTGAAGGTTGTGAAGGTTGCGGATTCAATCCCTGGTCAGGGCACATACAAGAAGCAACCGATGACTGCATCAGTAAGTGGAGCAGCAAATCGAAGTCTGTCTCTCCCTTTCTCTAAAAGTCAATCATCATAATAAAAAGAATGAGTCAGAGGGAGAGCAAAAGCAAGCTTTATTCAGGGAGAGAAAAAGGGACTATGACGTGCCTCTGGGAAAGGACAGTATAGGCTGGAGGGGACGTGGGCGAACCCGTGAGTGAGCGTCAGCGCGGTCAGCCAGTTCTTGGGACGTCTCTTTCCAAGAACGGGCTGCTTCTGAACTTTGTGGCCCCAAATTCTGACTCCACTTCTGGTTGGGACGAGCTTCTTGTTCCCAATAGGGTCCCTTCTGGAAGTGCCATGGCTTTTGTTCCCCTGGGGGGTGGGGTGGGCCTCTACCTGTGGTGTCAGTTTTCATTATAATGAGCTTTGGGGTCACTCTCTGGTCACTTTTTCCATTGGTCTGGTTTCAGCCGGTCTTGTTGTTGACTTCTGCAACCAGAGCAGGAGTTTCCTAGCATAAGCCATTTTCCCTTTGCTCATGTGTGGAGGTGGGGGTGCTGCTGAGAGGACCTGGGGGCTTCTCAGCCTCTGGGGCCCCCTCCCACTTCCTCGCTGCACTTGCTGGGAGTTTGGCCCAACTGCTTTCTGTCCGGCCTCAGTGTGGCCATTTCATAATTCTGAAAGCAAGGGCGGAATCATCTGTATTTTGGATATTTGCACACACAATGGCATTGATGTCTGGCTTTAGTTATAAACTCAGTATTTTATATTTGGAAGCAGATGAGTAAGAATTTAGCATAAACTGATTTCACCATTTTCCTGTGTTGTCCCTTCTCAAGTTCTTTAGTCAGGTTGCCTAGTCCGTGCTTCAATTGCCAAACAGTATAATGTGGAAAAAGTGCCCTATTCAGCCAAGTGTAGAATGCTATGTTAAAGTTAAACAGGAGTTCTTGTCCTGCAGGCGTGGCTCAGTGGTTGAGCATTGACCAGGAGACGGTGGTTCGATTACCGGTCAGAGCACATGCCCAGGTTTCAGGCTTGAGGGCTTCATGCAGGACACAGCCGATCAATGGCTCTCTCATTGTTGATGTGTCTCTCTCACTCTTCTGCTCCCTTCTTCTCTCTGGAATCAATAAAGTATATTTTAAAAAATGTATATTTCAAAAAAATATAGGAGACTTTCCTATAGAAATTCTTAGAGCCTTTAAATAGCTTAAGTAAATTCTGAAATTCTAAGAGAGGAGTGTATTTACAGTATTTTGCAAACTTTTTTGACTACAGAGTACTGTTTTTCTTCTAGGATTTCTTATGAAATTAGTGTTCCAAGACACCTACTTAAACAGTATACTGACTTCATAATTTTCAAGGAAGATTCATTTTAGAACATCGCCGTTTCCTAATTTATCCCAATCTACCTTCACTGAGGTAGAAACAGAAACTGGAATCACGCAGAGGCCTGTGTTGCCCTTTGCTGTTGGAGGAGAGAAAGGTGGGAGGAATCACCCTAGCAGAAATTTACAGTGAGAAATGTTTTTCCATGTTTAATCAGGGTTTTTTCAGGGGTGCTGAGGGGAGAGGAGGCGGGTTTCCTCTGTGCAGGGTTTCTGATTGCAAGTGTAGGTTGACTAGAATAGATTTAATTTTTCATTGGAAGGGTGAGCGGTCTCTGCTTTAAAGAGCACCAACTTCTATATCACATTAAATATTAACGACCCACTGCAATTCTTCCCTTTAATGTGCTTTGCATTCGTGCTTGGCCAAATCCGGAAGATGGAAACCCCTTTGGGGCCTGATGTAGAATATAATTTGCTCTACAAATGTGGTGGTAAACATGGTAATGTATTGGAGGGTGTAATGAATAGGCATGAGTGCCCCCAGAGCCCTCCTCCTACCCACTGTGTTCCTCAGAGGACTTGGTTTGCCACCCTTACAAGTTCTCTGAGAAAGTAGGTATAGACTATGTCCATCAGAGTAACTTCAAGCTTGCCCACATGTCTTCATTAAATGTTTTTACCTAAATGTTTGTTTTAAGGGTTCATGTTACAAATGCCTTTTGGAAATAAGGAGCTGTTCTGGAATCCATCAGGCAGCTCTTTTTATTTTTTAATCCAGAGTACAGAATCCTCTGGGATTCCTCTCATTTCTAGTGCAAAGACTCTGAATGAGGTCAGGGAAATCTGTAGGGGCATATCGCTTAGCAACTCCTAGGCCATAGTAAAATAATTAGAATTAAAAATAATTGCACTGACGAGCCCATTGGTTGGTTTACAGGGAAAAGTGGTTGTATCTTGTTGATTCTTAAAACAGCATTCTATCTTCTGTATGGAAAATGGGCTATGGGGAAGCCAAAATGATACCAGGAGACCAGGTAAAAGGCAATAGCAGTAACCTGCCCAGTAATGATAGTAGTTTTGATTGGACCTCACCAAACTGAACTCCATAATTTCAAAATGGAAAGTTTCTATTTTATTAATTTCTGTATATTTGGCAACAAGAATATAATAGAGACCAGACAAAATAAGTTGTTTTTTAATTTCTTTTTAAAAATACAGTAAAAGATGCATATAGGCCAAGATAATTATTATTTATGCCTACTACCTACCTGCCTCCATTTTCACCTTCCTGAGTCAGAGTTTGTGGCACACACTGTCTTAAGCTTAAGGATATCATAATTAATAAAAGAGCCAACTTTCTCCCTGGATTCTAAACTTCAGTGATAAAAAAGAAGAGACAGAACACAATACAACTCTCGGTTCAGCCCTCTTTCCATGAAAACTGAGCTCCTTTTACTAGAATCTTCACCATAACTGTTGCCCAACGAATTCTGTTTTGTTGGAGAAATTCTATTTCTGGCTCAAGGAGAAGACATAAACCATCTGGGGTTAATGGTCAATAGTGATTCTTTGTTCAAGTTTCTGCATGTTTTCAATGCAACAGTTATCAGAAGCAGGCAATTGTGTTTAAATTATCCCTCCCCGCCAGCTCCGCTTGGTCTTGTTTTTCAAATATATATTCTAATCCGCAACTGAACATGTTTAAATAACCATTTACTCATTTTGGATTAAACAGTCACTATTTCTTGAGCAATTTTTTTTTAAAAAGACTTTTTTATTGATTTTTAGAAACAGAAGAAGGGAGTGGTAGAGAGACAGAGAAACATCGATGTGAGAGCGAAACATTGATCCACTGGGCTGCCTCCTGCAAGCCTCCTACTGGGTATTGAGCCCGAAACCTGGGCATGTGCCCTGACCAGGAACTGAACAGGCAGCCTTTCTGGGCTCTGGACAATGCCCAGCCAACTGAGCCACACCGGCCAGGGCTGAGCAATTTTTATTCAGTATTATTTAATGTAGAAACACAGAAATTTAAGATCTGCTTCTAGCATTTAATTGAGGAGATAAAAAAAAAAAAAAACAAACCCTGAAAAAATTGTGTTCCTATTTGTGTTACACGCTTCCTGGCCAATAGGCCTAGTTTTGTTTTGCTTCTTTGTTTTGGTCACAAAATATCAATGGAACAATATCGACATTGAGAAGAAAGGAAACTCTCAGATTGGGGGGGCAGGGATCAAGATAGAAAGGCTTCACAAGAAACGCTGAGGGCGAATTGGTTCTGGAAGACTAACTGGAGTTCAGAAGGGCTGGAAGGACATGGCTGTGCTCTGTGGGCACAGGGGAAGTTTGCCAGGTAAGGCCGGTGAGCGGTGGGTGGGATGGTAAAATGAACAATGAGATGATCAAAGCTGGAACCAAAGGATTTGTTGCACATCAAAGGGACGTGTTTTCTTTGCTCATTTAAGGGAAATCTCTAGAATCAGAGGGATATCCACTAAATGTGCTGGAAATTTAAAAGCCACTTATGTGCTCTGACTGGTGGAAAGGTCTATATTTTGTTTCAGTAAGATTCAAAGTGACTATGGGTCTTTAATTGGAGTAGAGAGAACTGTGAACTCCATCACTTATTATCAACATTTATTATCTAACTGGTTGTTGGATAATAGCTGCCTCTTATTTCCCTTAGGTACAATATTGTAAATTGGGACTTCTTTCCTGGAACATTAGTTCATACCATAAAACACCACAATCCATCACAATCCATGAAAATTACATATGCAATCTTATTAACACCTATTATGTACGTAAAAGATAAGACTATCCAAGCATCATTGTAAATATTTTTTTTTGGGGGGGGTATGTTTATTTATTTACACTGCACTAGCAAAGCTTTTAAAACATAAGACTAAGCACATTTGTTGAATAATCTCCTGAGCAACTTATCTATAGGAAATAGAAGTGCTCATTGCTGTAAGTATATTTGAATTGTATCCAGAATGAATCTCATTTTTCTTGAAAATTTTATTATTTCAGCATGTATATATGGCCCAGAAAATATTGGAACAGTAAATTTTGCTGTAGACGTACCGTTTTTAATGTCTGCTTTTCTCCCTCTCTCTTTAATCATCCCTAGTACTTCCATTCCAGGAAAATCAGTTGAATTACAACTCACCCCTCACTTATCAGGCAATTTGAGGCAGAGATGTTTGTAGTTTGTAGGCACATGTACATGCATTTGGTTCATCCATGGTGCCAATAGTTTGAGTTGTGGCTCCCAAAAGATGTACCCGTGTCCTAACCCCTGGTATCAGTGAATGTGATCTTATTAGAAAAAGGGTCTTTACAGAAATAATTAAGTGCAGGGTCTTGTGATGAAATCATCCTGGATTAATAGAGTGGGCCCTAAATTCATGGACCGATGTCATAAGAAGAAGAGAAATACACAGAGAAAGGGGCCGTGCAGAAACACACAGAGGTTAGTGTTATGTTGCCACAGGTCAAGGATTGCCTGGAGCCACCAGGAGCTAGGAGAGGTAAGGAAAGGTCCTCTCATTCCACCTCCAGAGGCACTACACCCTGCTGACACTTAGATTTGGATGTCTGGTCTCCAGAACCATGAGAGAATACATTTCTATTATTTTAAGCCACTAAATCTGTGGTAATTTGCTATGGCAGCCTATGAAAATAATACAAATGGAAAGAAGCCCCCTCTTTATAATGAAATAAGCTGTAAATAAGTTTTTGAGTCAAGCTGTAAGTAGGGGCCACTTGCAATTAGTCCCAGGAGAAGAATAGAAAGCTTTTGTGTAGGGAGCCGAGCACAGCATCTGAGAACACCTTGAAATACTATATCTAAATTTGGCATATTTAATGCCTCCACATGGCTAATGGCCCAATGGTGTAATAGACCTTATCTGAACTAAAATATTCTGTGAAAATAATAACAGTGTATAGACATGAAATGAAACCTGTTAATATTTAAAGTAGTATTGTCATTCATAGAGCCCAGGGTCAGTAATAATAGAGCTAACCATGCTAGTGCTAATAGCTTTCATTATAATGGTGGTGGTAGAAGTGCTCATAGAGGCAGCGATAATGGGTATTATTCACTGAGATTCAGGAGTAGTGATTTAACCTTACTAGTCTCAATTTTCTGCTCTAAAACGTAAGGAGGGGACGCAAAGCTTCAATGACTTGCCTATTTAAACTTTCCTTAGGAATGTGACTCTTTTGGGAAAACCAGGCATTGGTGTGCATGATAAAGTTAGATCAAGATGACTTTGGAAGTCCAAGATAATAAAAATAGAATGCCCAGTCATTTCTGAACTATACCAATAAGCAGATTATCAATGTCTTTTATCCTGGGAAGTTTCAAATAAAAAACTTGAATTCCCTGGTCAAAGCAGCAGACAATGGGGCTCTGATTTTCTGAGAATTATCCAGGCTAGGAAAATAAAGATTATGGACAGAACCTTCTTCACCTGAGGTATGTCTTATCTGGAAACTCTGCCGCAAAGGGAATTCCTATGAAGTATATTTCACTTTTCCAGTGGGACGGTGTTGTAATGGGGACTTGTATTCTAGCAGTTAGAGCCAATTGCACTCAAATATATGTATGTCCAGTATTTGCCACAATCATAAATGTTTACAATATTTTTAAAATAATGCCCCAAATTCTATAAGTGGGCAGAGATATGTTTTTTAACCCCCACCCAAAGATATGTTTATTGACTTTAGAGAGAGAGAAAAGGAGGGAGGGAGAGAAAGAGACATCAATGTGAGAGAGCAGCTTCCGTCTGCGACTTCTGATAGACACCTCGCCCAGGGACTGAACTCGAACCTGAGGCATGTGCCCTGGCCAGAACCAGCCGCAGCCTTCTTGGTGCCTGGGATGATGCTCCAACCAACTGAGCCACTCGACCGGGGCCGTTCTCCACGTGGGCAGAGGTGGTTTATGCAGGGCAGGTGTGTGCCAACGTGCCTCTGTGCACACGCAGCCTTCACAGCGGGTGCGAGGTTCCAAGAACGTGAACGTGTGATTTCCAGCAGGAGCAGGGGATTTTGATCCTTGATGGTTTATCTGATTCCTTGGGGTGGAAATGTTTAGCTCCTTTTTTACTTTGACTTCTCTTTACCTCTCAGCATACATGTTAAGGGCACCCAACGAGTAAAACATATCAGGAAAGTGTAAATAGTTGATTTCTATGTGGCAGAGAAAACTCCCAGGCCCAGGCCTTGCTTTGATAATGCTTCAGGCTCAAGATGAAGAGGTTTGCATCTCTTTGCTTTTATCTCTAACCTATAGATTTCCTTTTATCTACATTTCTTCTTAGTGGTACATAGTCTGTGGTTAAGATGGTGGTGATGGCAATCTTGGTAATAATAACTGTAAAATAATAATAAAATCAAGTTAATATTTTCCAGTCTCTGGGTTAAGCCAGACATTCTATGAAGTAGATGCTACTGTTTTACCTATTTTACAGATGAGGCCAATCGTTCAAGGTCATATAACTAACAAGTGTTGGTTTTAAGGATAGAAACTTCATTTTATTATTGAAAAGCCCAATTCTGAAGAGTTCAGAAACAGACTCATACATGTAAAATATTTTGATTGTTAAGAGCACAACAAAAAGCAATGGAAAAAGATCTTTTTAACAAATTATGTTGGACCAACTGAATATTTATAAAGGGAAATATTATTGACCCCATCCCTCCCCCACTTCATATACAGATATTTATTTTAAATGGATCATAGATCTAAACATGTGTTAAACCATAAAGCTGTAGAAAACAACACAAGAGATAACCCTTATAACTATTGAAAAGGCAAATATTTTATATTCTGGACATAAAAGGCTTAATCAAAAATGAAAAAAAAAAGATAAATTTGGCTTTACCAAAATTAAAATTTTCTGCTTATCAAAATGCAGCATTAAGAAAATAAATAGACAAATCACAGATTGGAAAAAATATTTTTAATACACATTTCTATAACATATTATATCCAGAATATATTTTTAATGACACATGCATGCAAGTCAATAATTAAAAAATTCAACAATATTTTAAAAATAACTAGGTAAAATACTTGAGTAAACATTTTATGAAAAATTATATACAGATAGTCATTAAGCTCATAAAAATACTCTCTGCATCATTAGTCATTAAAGAAATACTAATTAAAAACACAATGAACACAACATAATATCGTTGTACACTCAGCAGGAGAGTATAAAGAAAAGAAAACAAAAGAACACTAGCAATATCAAATTGTGGCAAGAATGTGGAAAACTTGTAATGCTTATAAATTGCACGTGGAAATGAAAAATATATACCAACTTTGGTGACTGTTCGGCAACATCTTGTAAAGACAATCATACATCTGGCTCGGCAGTTCTCAAAGTATGACCTGAAGACCCTGAGTACATACTGTATGATTTTATTAGGTGAAGCCTAATGTCTGGTGATAGAAATCAGAGTCGTCTCCTCCGCATTAGGGAAGACTTGCTTTCCAAGGAGAGACACGAGGACTTTTTCTGGCATTTATCTCATATAAAATAAAAAAGGCTATTGAAACAGTTATACATTATGGGCTTTTGTCAATTCTGTATGTGGTGCTTCCTTGTAAGGTAGATAACTGGGAAGTGATGCTATTTTTAACACAGGTTACTTTTAAGAAAAGTGCTTAACAACGAAAATGTCTTTAATTCAGGCTCATAGAAGGAAAGGAAGCATGAACCTTGACCTCAAAGAATTTACATTATTCTGAAGAAAAAAATAGTAATCATTAAACAACTACTTTTAGGGAAGGATTATGAAGAGAAAAAAAAAAAATACAGGTCCTGGGAGAATGCAGACCTTACCCAGAGAATGGTCCTGAGAGATTTCCTTTTATCTTTCTTAACTCAAAGGAGTTTCTGATGCCCAGGTGTGCTTGAGGGCCTGCCTCTCATTTTTTTAACTGTTTTTCACATTCAAAAGCATTTACTGTGTATTTTATTTATTATTTTTTGCAAAGATCTCTGCCACTGGAAGTGCACCAAAGACAGCTGTCAGTCTTGTTCTCTGTGTTAATTCTTTAGTGACACCTTCACCTAACCCACTACTCTCGATTTCACACCCAGCTTCCCCCCATTTCCTCAGGACAGCACAGCACCTTCACATACAGGTGAAGCTTCTGCTTTTGTCTTTTACAGATAGTTTTTCTGTCTTCCTTGCATTTATTTGTCCTCCCTGAATGCACATTCTAAGACATCCAAGTGAAAACTGAGTGATTAATGGGGAGCTTAGACACAATCCCAGCTTCAGAGATTCTGGCTGGCTTTCATTTTTTCTGGACTCCGTGACCATAATGAGTAAGTGAGCCAATTTTAAACTCACAGAAATTCCAGAATTGAAATAAGTATAGATTTCATCTAATAACAGTAAGCAGCACGGACTGAGTGCATACTACTCGTATAGGAAGGAGGTAGCATTCCCCTTAAAAACGTCTATAAAGTTTCTCATTTAATCCCCAGAACAATATTATCAACTGTCTCTTTACTGTCACCTTTATTTTCGAAAGGAGGAAACTGAGACTTATGTGCTCATAGTAACTTTCCCTAGGCTTCATTACTAATAGGAAGCAAAGGAAGATTTCATCCTGAGTCTCTGTTTGGTTGGAAAAGGCTCTGAAGACATAAAATACTGAAGCCTACTGCTTCCAGTAGTTCTCTGTCTCTCATACAGATTGATTAGTTGAATCAAGAGGTTTAAACATTAAGTCTTCTGAAGCCAAGATTAGTGCAGAGTGAAAACTAGAACCCAGATCTGACTTTTGTTAGAGGTCTTCAGAGTTGTGACTAAGGTCTTCCTTGGAGATAGAGAGTAGGTCTTACACCCCCTATTTTCTCTTGTGAATCGTTTTCCCAATTTGTGCAAAAATGCCACCAAAAGGGGCAACTGAATATGTAGGATTTAGCTTGTGAATTCCTTTTATCTCACTATCCAATCAAAAATAGCTCTATTTATGGAGAATCTTTGTAAAAGCAAACATTTACAAAAATCAGTATTCTTGCTGTCTCGCCTCTAATACTTTATCTGTGTCCTGTTGCAAAACCAGTCGATTCTTTCATCCTCAGTTTTCCCTGTCTGTAAAAACAGTGAGTAAAAGCTACTTCACGGGATATTATAAGAAAAAGTAGGAAAATATGGCCTTTTGTAGGAGTTAGTTACATTTACTTATATTTTTATTGTTTTTATTTTTTTAAATATGTTTTTATTGATTTCAGATAGAGGAAGGGAGAGGGAGAGAGAGAAATGTCAATAACAAGAGAGTCATTGATCAGCTGCCTCCTGCATGCCCCCTGCTGGGGATTGAACCCTCAACCCAGGCATGTGCCCTGACCCGGAATTGAACCTCAATCTTCTGGATTCTAGGTTGATGCTCAACCGCTGAGCCACGCCCGGCCAGGTGGAAACTGCTTTTTACTGTTTAGTTTCCAGCCTCTAAAAGATTGTGGTGCATTGATGCAAAAAAAAATTTTTTAAAATTGCAAAACAATCTTTGCATTTCTCTTGGCCTCTTTGCTGTTATAGATGAGATAGGTGTCTTCAGGGATACAGTTGATATGTCCAATACCTACCTCAAAGGGAAGGAGTTTATTAAGTAATGGTCTGTGCTTTCTTGTGCCTTTTCCTAACCTCATGATTTATTTCAGAACTTGGCTATTTCTTTTGTAGAATCTTGGTAAAAGTAAAGTCTTATAAAATTCCTAGTAAGAATTTGTGTTATGCTTTTAATATTTTATCTGTCTAGGGTTGAGCAAGATCTTTGAAGCTGAGACCAATAAAGTGATTTCCATTCTTTTCCCTGACAACTTTGTGAATCAAATATTTACACAAAGTGTCTAGATAGCTTTGCCATTTTAAAACATTATGCTTCGTTTCAAACGTGCTAGTCTACTAGAATTCTGATGCCAGCCACAATTTATTCAACATTTGCTGTATGTCACGCACTCCTTTAATGTTTTATTTGCGTGTTATGTGATTTTGTTCTAAGTAATAAGCTTTGGAGGGAATACTGCTCTCAGTTTTCCAGATGCAGAATCTGAGTCTCAGCGTTCTGATATTAAGCAATGTGCCTCAGGTTATTAGCTAGTTTTCAGGAGAGTTGGAATCCAAATCCAAAATCCATCTCACTACATAAACTTCACATGTGTTGTGTGTTTTCTTTCCCCCCTATTTTGTTTTTGGAGTGCTCACTACAATGTCAAGCACTTAGATGGTACTCAGCTAAGTGTGACTTATCTTTAAGACTTAATTTTAATATTGTACGAGACTTGCTTCTGCTATCACATCCTTCCTTTCACGCAACATATACCCATATTCTTTATTCTTTTTGTGTCTTGATTATTTCCTTTCTCCATTCTACATCTCCGCACCTCTATATATCACATGGCTATTGAATAGGATTATCTTAAAGATTAAATAAAATGATGTCTGTTAAAGGCTTAGCACATGGCTCAACATAAAGGGGGTGGTTAATCAATGCTACAAACCTCTCTCTCTCTCTCTCTTTCCCTCCTTGAGTCCAAGACCTTCTTATGCATCCCTGTGTCTCTGAAGACCTGACTCAGCCATGGGAATGCCACAGGAAAGGAGACAGAATGAGCTCTTAGAATAACTCTTGCCTCTCTTAAACACATAGGGCCTTCACATTTCTTTCCACTATTGATGGCCACCTTGTTTCTGTTATCTGCACAATAAGAAGAGTGGATGAAAACTGAAAGATTGAGGACCAGTGCAGAAATGCCCTAACAATGTCAAATACACTTGCTGGTTGATTCATTGGCAAAAATAACTTTTTCCTACTATGTTTAGCATTTGGTAGTAGCTCCTGGCCCCACCACAAGTAGATATTTATTCTCCACTGGGTGTGCTTGAGGAGACTGAGTTAGGGGGAAAATATTTTGCATAGTCACTTATTTGAAAAAATTTATGTGCCCTTGAAAACCTGTGCAAGAAAATAACAACATTTTATTTTGGTAAATTGATACACATTTTGATTATACTTGAAGATCACCTTAATCGAAAGAAAGCTACAATTTACAAAAAATCTTTTAAAGTAATTCTTTTTTTAAAACTGATTAATTTTTCTCTTTTTTATTAATTTGGAGTTTTTTTGCTTTGGATTTGTTTCAGGAAAGGCTACATCTATACAGTCATTTTGCATGGGACACAAAGGGCCCAGTGACCAAGCCTTTCAGAAGCTGGATAGGAAAATACAGCTGCTCAGGTGTAAGAAATAGCCTAAAGTCACTCCATAAGTGGATGTAAATTTCTTTTTGGTATGCCCAGCTATTGATTTCTATTGTTAGAGTGTCTACAATGAGCTAGACACTGTGTGGAATTGCAAATATAAATACCATGCTCCCTCTCCTCCAGGGATCTTGATTTAGTGAGTGAGACATACTAGTGCAACAGTAAATAAAATACAATTCCAAAAAGAAGTTCAGAAGAGAAGCAGGGTTCAATGGGAAAAGACATGAGAAATATTGTAATGCACATAGGAGAAGCTTTGTTCCCTAATATAGTCCATCTGTTAAACTATCAAAAATGTACCAAAGACCTATTATGAATCAAAGCCTGTTGTAAGCACAGGTTATGGGGATGAGGTGGGAAATACACAATAGGTACGTTATATGTACTTGTTGAAGACATAAGTTAATAAATAATAAGTACAGGATCTCTTTTATGAATGTTGCATCTATGGAGGAATCATACAATGAATAAGGATATTTTCATAAAATAATTTCAGGCAGAGAGGAGAGCTATGATGAAAAAGAAAGCTCAGTAACTAAGAAATTAGAGAATAAAGCTGGAGGGTGTCCTTTTAACATATTAACACAGTTACATGGTATCTTAAGCTTTCAGCCTGAACTTGAAAGTTAGGCAAAATCTTGGCAGATAGGAAGGATGGTCAAATTTCTCTCCTAATTCTACTTATATAACCTCTGGTCTTTACTGCTCTGGGATTTTATAGTTTACTGGTCTGCCTTTACTAATGAGAAGGGGTCTAGTAGAGTAGTGAGCATGTCTGATTTATGTTTATGGTCCAAGAACTATGCTTAATATGTATTAGGTTCTAATAAATGTGTGTAGAATCAATGAGTTCATATATATATATAAGTAATGGGTAAAATAAACAGATAGTGTGATTGTTGAGGGTTAACCTGGAGATTTTGAGTAGAGTAACATGATAGGATTGTTAGGCGTTTGGAGATGATACTGGGTGATTGATTATAGTGTGAAGATAGGGTAGATTGGGGCCAAAGGAAAGACTGATGACCTAAAAGTGAGGCTGAAGAATTTGGATGTGAATGGAAAGCCATTGTGTAAGATTTTTGAAGGAAGAAAATTATAGATTGAGATTGGTAGTTACATTCAAAGGGTATCAGAGCATTTAACACCTGCTAGGCACCAAACAATGCAACAACAACAAAAAATGAAGTGTTCTAGAAAACAACCCTCTGAGACAATTAGAGTTGGACTGTAGAAGTGGGGTGAACAATGAATATAATAAATATTTTTTTCAGAAATATTTTTCTTCTTATTGTCCTAGATCGACAAATGAGGCCAACATGTCTAATTAGCATTTGCTCATCAACATATAGACTTTGCCAGTTATTTGAATGTGGGGAGTAAAAGAGAAGCAGAAGTCTCAAAAAGCTTAAACTTTCAACCTGAAAGACCGGGAGAATGATAAAGCATTGACTGGGATAGAGACCACACATGAGGCCAATGACTGTCGGAAAGATGTTATGAAAGCTCCCTGACATTAGGAGTTCAATGTTTTAAACCTCTGCGCAGAGCCAGCAAACTATAAACATTGTAACACAGAGGCACCTGTGCTATGAGTATAGAACTAGGATAGGAGTTTAGAGGACTGGCCAAATTCCCGGTGGCTTCCTTTTAATTCTTACCCCACCACCCTCTATATGGCAATCTCCTAGTCCCCTCTATAACCTCTGTGTCTTCTCTCCTTAAATAATTTGTTAATAAAAACCTGAAAAGAGTGCATTTTAGTTGAGGGTAGAAAGAGGGGTGGTTAAATGTGAAGTGTTTTACTCGGGTGGGGGTGGGGTGGCAGGATTGAGCAAAAATGAGAAAAAAACCCTGAGGGGCACAGACAAGAGTGTGGTGATTGCCAGCGGGGAGTGTGGTGGAGGGAGGTAGAAAGGGGTAGAGGCAGGATGAATGGTGGTGGACACAGAATTTTGACTTGGGGTGGTGAACACACAGTACAGTGTACAGATGATGTGCTGTAGAGGTGTGCACCTGAGTCCTGTATAATTTTGTTAGCCAGTGTCCCCCCAAACAATGCAACAACAAAAAATATGAAGTGTTCTAGAAAACAACCCTCTGAGACAATTAGAGTTGGACGGTAGAAGTGGGGTGAACAATGAATATAATAAATATTTTTTTCAGAAATATTTTTCTTTTTATTGTCCTAGATCGACAAATGAGGCCAACATGTCTAATTAGCATTTGCAACCAACTGCATGATGCCAACCAAAGAAAAGCAGATTAATGATGATCTGTAAAAACAAATTAGGCTGCAGCATACAACATGGAAATAGCTGCCTTTTATTTCTCTTGCTATCAGGGGCAGCTTTAATTAGTCTGCAGAAGTATTGTCAAATAAAATGCCTTTTAATTTGCTTCTTTAAATGCCACTAATAGACAAGGTAAAGCTACTAAAAACAGTCAGCTAGTCTACAGACATTTAGAGAGAAGGGGGCCTTAGGAATATTTCTATACTCACGCGTTTTAGTTAGAGTATCTGTTATTGCCGGTCATGGGCATGTAGTATGGAAACCTGACCCAAATAAAATTTACCTAAATAATAATTCTTAGGAGATGCAAACATGGAAAGCAGAATGCCCATTGCATTCTGAAGGCTGTATTATTGGTCTTTAATGATTTCACTGATGTTCTGATTCGTTCTAGAATAAAGCACTATAAGGTTGAGTGTGCCATTTGAGTAGGCCCTGTGGGGGTTCTGCTCAAGAACTTACTTTGACCAATTCTTTAAGACACAGTAGTAGTCACGCCCGGAATAGTCATTTATAAAGTATTTAGAGAAAATATGTTTCTTTTAATGGAAGGATTCCCCTTTTGAGCTTTGTGTGGCCTTTTCCAGTTTAAATGGCGCATCCTAATCTGCAATTCTTCGTAACAGCTTGTCCTTTCACCTGCGATTTCCCCTCAGAAACGGTAAGAGGTCTGCGCTGTTTCATTAAGCAAACCTAAGTTTCCCTTCATTTTCTTTTCTCCCGCATTCGTAAACTTGTACAAAAGAAACTCTTGCTTTGTTGAGATCAAATACAGTTTTGCGAATTGTGCCCATGGAAACGGCACTGCGATTCTCAGGGTTCGCACGGAGGTTTATTTTTCCGTCTTTCCTTCCACAGTCATGCTGCTGTTGGCCCTTCCGTTATGGTTCTCCCCTTTACCCCCAACCCCCAATAAACACACACACACACATCTAGTCACTTCATTCATAAGAAATAAGAAAACTCAGTTTTTCCATTTTACTTCTGCTTTATTCTGTGTGTACGAAAGGGAGGAGACTCTTAGAGGTCCTTTCGCTGGAATTTATCCAGAAAATGGAACCAACTTTCAGAACGCTCCTTATGACATTTGTGGCGCTGCCCTGGAGCTCTAATTTCTCCTTAGGGTGAGTGGACCTAAGACGGAGTGGCCTACATTATGAGGTGTTCGCGGGGATGACTGGATGGCTGTGCCTGTGGGCCAGCACTCTGCTCCCCTTGACCCTTTGGAGGGCCACCGGGCCCATCTCCCAGTGAAGAAGGTGAGACCCAGGCTCGCTCCTGGTTCGTAGCTGCCTGTTTATTTCCTCCCGTTCACAGGCGATGCTGGGAGGCTCACAGGAAGCGCTTGGAGCGACTCAACTGCTAAGGAGCAGAGTTGGGGTTTTTATTTTTGCTGCCATACATATTAGAGGAATCAAGATCTCCACTCTTATTGGGCTTGACTACATATTTTGAGGGTCACAGCTACGGAGGCAGCAATGGGCAAGCCCCAAGTTGCTTGCAGAACTGGGGACTGAAGGATAAAGCATCAGGCATTGGAAGACTTGACGAAAGTTACAGTGTTACTTTTAAAAGGGAGGCTGGTTTTAATCCTGGTGGAGCAAAACAACCAATGAAAGGTGATTTCTAATAGAGCTTTAATACCAGTGCCACGCATTTTTATACTTGAAAATGTCGTAAGCAAAAAATAAAAAATAAATAAAGGAGTTCAGTATATTGTCATCTGAAACACAGAAACTCTCCCAGCTGTATTAAAGATGCAGCTCTGAGGAAAGTTTCCTTTCCTGTACAGTGTTTTAGGTTTGGTCAGCTAATACCACGCAATTTGGAGAATTTGAGAAGCACAGGGAAGCAGCCTGGGGCGCTGACGAAGGCCTGGTGCATTGCAGCTTTGGCTCCTGTCAGGCTGGGAGCTGGGCGTTTATGGAGCAAGTCATTCCAGAAAGAACCCCGTAATGCTGAACTATTTCAGTTGGCAGTACCGGGCAGAAATGGTCTCATAGCAGAAAAGCTTTGTTCAGGGCCTGAGTCTGAAACGGATAAAATCCAATTATTTTCAGATTTTTGTTGTTGTTTTGTTTATTTGCTCTTTTACCTTCAGCTCAGGATTGTAAGACTTATTTTCAGCAGACTCAGGTTAGATCCTGGGCTTATTCCCTTAGCTAGTGTGGTGCCAAGCTCCTGACTACAATCCCAACAGACCTTATCCAAGGAGGAATCATGACGCTGCCAGAAAGAGAATAGATGTTAGCCAGCCAAGTACCAGCAATATTTTATTGTAATGTGCCAAACGGAACACTAGGCATACAAGAGGCATCCATGTATAATTCACTTTCTGTTAAGAAAAGGCTTTTGATAAGTTTGGGGACAGACTTATAGTAATGTCATTCTAAACAAAGTGCATGAGCAAAAAAAATCTTTATTTGAGCAGAAATTTCGAGTGTTTGCAGAATGAGTGAAATAAATAGGGACCAAATGTTATGGCCTCTGATACCACATTAGAATCAACTGTAGGATCACAGTTTTCAGCCAAAGCAGACTACACAGTGCTACTTTTTAAAAAAGAAATTACAACACTCTCTTTAATAACCTAAAGCGAAATTCATAGATAATATAATCTATCTACACAGATAATTAAAAAAATCAAAATAGTGCCCCAAGGGTAGTGAAATATAAAGGACAATAATTTAACATAAAAATGCGCATTTCAGACTATAGACCCTTAAGCAGGATCACAGGGAGAATCAGTTACGTTGTATCCGCTGAATGCCATGGATACAATGTAACTGATACAAGTGTGTTGTATTGGTGAGCCTGTCACTCCTGCCAGCCCAGCTGTATTGATGTGGTTTCCCAAAGTGCAGCAGCCTCCTTGGTAACTTCCAAGCAAATAATGTTCAATTGTCTCTCAGGGCCTATCCTTTCTGGAAAATTCAGAACAGAAGATGCAATTGAATGGTTTTTGTAAAATGGAGTTAAGTTCTATTGTTAGATAATGACACCGGTTATTTTCACCTACTCCGTGTCCAGCAGGGCTCTCTGAAGTGATGCAGGGTTAGCAGAACCCTCCCCACCTGCAACTGTCCAGAGAGCGTAAGACTTCTGTCGGCCCGCCCATTCAGTGTCACTCCAGTCTCCCATCCCTACAGCAACAAAAAGCCCACAGTTTCAAAACTCACACTTGTAGGTGGGACTGGGAGCTTTAAGTGGCGATCACGGGAGAATGGTCTGAACGAAGCCTGCTTTATTATTAATGTCACTTTGGAAAAGAGATTCCAAGGACTCAGGGGAGCTGGAATCAGGGCAGTAAAACTAAATACAAAGGAAAGAAGACATATTTGAGAAACGTACAACCCAAAGGCCGACTGGAAGCGAGCGGTAAGGGAAAAGCAGCTGGAAATGTTTGGGTCGTGGGTGCATTTGGCGAGAGAGTGACTGGCTGACATTAACCAAAACCGACGCTGTGAGAGGCAGCCCATTATGAGAAGGCCAGACAGGCAGCTTCTCCTCCATATCAACGCCGGGTGCGCAGTTGCGTCTCTACATGAATGTGCTAGTCAGGCAGCGGGGAAGTTCAGCCTGGGCTCGGGAGGGAGGTCTACGTGGACGACCTGAGAGTCTTTGGAAGGAAATGCAGCTGTGAAATGAGGGACAGACACGCGGAGCCTGTGAGAGAGAATAGCAAACGTCATTTGAGATACCAGCGCGCAGTCTGGACGGAAGTCTGTCCCCGAGCACCCAGGAGTTAAGCAGGCCCCTGACATTTAAACAGTAAAGAAAGTGATGCTTGTTTGCTTCGCCGCGCGTGATACACATGATCGCTCGGCCATCCCGGAGGGGGCGCGGCGCTCGAGGCACCGCCAGGCTCGGGCACAAACCTCAGTTCGTCTCCGACTTCCACGTTTTTATTTGGATAAGTCACTTGAAACTTATGAGACTCGGCTTTCCCAGCCTTAAAATGAAGATAAGGCACCGAAATCACGAGATAGTTCAGAACATGACGCGTGAAGACACCCATGAAATGAAGGCCCATGCTGAGCATGAGAGGTACTTAGAGTCATCCGACTACCGGGGACAGGGGTTGCCTGCAGAGGCCTGGTTAGGTCAAAACTGAAGTCCTTTGCTTCAGGCAGGCTGCTGGCTGTGGGGGACTGCCCACAGTCCGAGCGTTGGAGGCAGTGCCACACGTAGCCACCTGCAGGGAGCAAGGGGCCACCCACACGGAGAGAGGCAGTTCAGGGGTGGGGAGGATGAGAAGGACTCGGAAGGAGCTGTGGCAGGCCCAGGAAGTCGCGGGACTGGGTGCAGTATGGTGGCTTCACTTTGATTCATTACATCCTTAGTCTAATCCGTTCTAGACGCACACACACATGCACACACACGGAGCCTAAGGAGAGACAGAGCTCAAAGGAAAACTCAAAAGAGCTCTTCTACTACTTATTTAAACAGGGAGGTGCAAAGGGCCCTGCTTTGGGACACATGGGAAGGGGAGGTCTCCCTCCGGCACGCAGGGACTGAGATGGCACCTGCATTTCTTGCAAGGACAGGGGCTGCCTTGGTGCCTGCCTGCAGGGCTTGTCATAACTGGAGGGGCAGGAAGGAAGGGGACTGAAGGGCCCAGGCAGCCTGAAGGACAGGTGCGGCACTATGCACAGCAGAGGTGCTAGCAGCAGGGATCAGTGTGCTTCTGGGTACACAGGAGACATCGCTTGGGGCCCCCAGAAACACTCGCAGAGAACCCCCTGCCAAAGGCCAGGACATGAGACCCAGGAGTGGTGAACCATGAACAATGAGACCTTGCGAATACTGATACGACTGGATGATTTTTTATACACACGAAGCACTTAGCTTAGGCCCTGATATGTAGTGAGTAATTTGGAGCAGTGAAAGCCAATTTATTATTAAACATCTACATTTCCTATATTTCCTACAAGGTTCATTTGTACACTTGGGTTCCTGCCAAGTTTAATTCATGGATGGAAAGAACAACAAACGGTAATGAAACAAACAAACAAAATAACAAGTATTGTGATACTAATAGATCAAGGAAGATAGAAATTACTGTTCCATCATTTGTTCTCAAGGCTGCGGCAGTTCCGTTAGGAAGCTCCGGGCTGCTTCTCCCAGGCAGCATACACTCTAATAGCGGCACACCAGCGACGCTGTAAAGGGAAAATCAAGGGAGATTAGCCTTAGCTTCTCCTAATTAAAATAATAATTATGATACCCAGACCATGAAGAAGGCAGGCCGCCTTCTCCCCAGATTATGTTAACATATATATATGGGATTTAATAAGGTCTACAGCATTTGACCCAATTAAATTCTCAGTCACCTGTATCTCAGCCACTGCTTGGCCCCTGAAGCTCATAAATAGTTCCTGGGATCTGCACATTGACAAGGCCACTGTAGAAAATGGGCTTCTTGCCCTTGCTGCATATTATGATTGACAGCACAATCTGCTGGAATGTGGTGGTGTCAGGAATGCCATGATATATGGGAGGTTTCTGTGATGCCTAGCAGAGTTCTCTTAATTGTGACAGAGTACCAGGTGTCACAGTTATTGAGATGCAAAACTGTGCAGGATGGAGCTAGCTCCTTCACTTAATATTTCGAATGAAAATTTATCAGAGTGCACCGCAAAGGGTTAGCACTGTTTTCGTGAAACTTCTATTTCAGATGCGTGTGTGTGTGTGTGGGGGGGAGTCACATGTTAGGTCCCAGTGCAAAATCTGTATCTTCCTGTACATTGTGGCCAAAATATATATGAGGGTGACGGGCATGGCTTACTCCAGGGCTGAGAGGGCAGTCCACTTCCCGGGCCCTTCTGCCCCGCACTGCGCCTGATCTATAGCACTCATTTTTAATTTTTATGTGTCACAAAGTTTTTAAAAAATAAGTAAAATCATGCAACTGCTTCTGAGAAAATTCATAGATCAAAAATTTTTATACTGTTTCATTTAGTGTCTGAACCCCTCAATAAATGTTCATAACATGGGCTAACTATTTTTGCAACGGAAACCAAGAAAGGTTACCCCTGTGCATTCCCTTGGGGGAGGTAATGCAACATCTCTTTAATAGACACACATACACACTCACCTAAACAGACACACGTGCACACACACACACACACATATAGTTGTTATTCACCGGGTTGTAGACATAGTAATCCCCCCGGATGTACAGTAGGTGAGCGTTAGTCTTACCACCCTAAGCAGGGCTGTAAGGAAAGATCATTGATTTTTTTAGAATTTTCCTTAGGTGTGTTGCTGGCACCCTGCATAGGCAATGGATGAGTAACATTCAGCAAACCCACTTTCCCTCACGTGGATACTGGAACATAGTTCAGATGTGGAAGGGAGAACGTGGCGTTCCGAGTGAAAGCGTGATTTTTCTCTTCACCTGGTGGTGACCACAGTGCACACTGGCATGTGCCGTGTGGCACTGTATGTATGGTGTTAGCCTCTCATTATTTTTCATAACTTTACTGTCTTCTGTAGGTCAAAAAACTTGTACAGATTTATTTTATCTCGTGACATCGCCTTGGAACGGGTTGGAGGACAGCAGCCTGCGAGGGGTTCCAGCTGTAGGTGCCTCCGCTGGGTGACGGGGGAGGATGGTGGCATGGTTGTCATCCACACGGACACCGTCTCCGGCTGCACTGACAGGGTGGTGCTCAGATCACAGGAGGCAAGGGGTCCGCAAAAATAAGAGATGATATAGGTATATTTTAGCGGAGCACTTCATGATCTTGGGCAAATTACTTAACCTTTCTATGACTAACTTGACTCACGTATGAGATGTTGATGATAACAGGGGTATTTACCTTCGTCTCATTGCGTGGATTACGTGAGCGAAATCAAGTGAAACGCTGAGAATTGTGCCTGTCCCCGGGTAAATCACGAAGAGGTGTTAGTGGTTATTACTATAATATTCCAAAGGGAGTTTTTAGATTGTGGATTGGTAAATAAATAGAATCAGATAAGTTCTACAGTCCTTTTGAACTCAAAAGACTATCCTTTGCTCATTGAATCAGTGTATCTTATGGTCGTTCTAGAAACTAAAGCTTCCCATAGATCTATCATGAGGGGCAGTCATTCTAAAAAAAAAAAAAAAAAAAAAAGTGCCATGTGCATTAGAATCGCATCCCATTAGAAGGATTATTTTCAACAGGATAGAATTCACTTGGCCTTTTGTTACTGTGGTAGGTGACTCCCCAAGACTCTCCACCCTAATCCTAGTGACTGTGTACATGCTCTCGTTCCCCTGTTGTTACTCTGAAATTGTATTAAATTTGTGCAGTAGGGATTTTCAGATGTAATTAAGGTTCCTAATTAGTTGACTTAAGATAGGGAGATTATCAGAGTGAGTCTAACTTAATTATAGGAGCCCTTTTAGAGCAGAGCATTTCCCTGGCTAACTGCAGAGGAGAAGGGAGACTAGAGCTCCTACGCATATATGCACAACCCAGGGACGCAGACAGGAGTGTGGAAGGTCCGGGGTGGGAGGGGTGGGTGCGGTGGGTGCCCCCTGGAGGGGCTCTAACAGGGAAAAAGGGACCATCTGTAATACTTTCAACAATAAAGATACATTTTTTAAAAAGGGTGAGGAAGGTTTTACACGAGGGCTCTTGGTTGTGATGTAGTGAAAGGGCCTGGGAGAGGTCCCGCAGTGGGACCTGTGTGCCGCTTCTAGGGGATGGGTCTTGCTTAGCTGCTGGCAAGAGAGGACCCTCTCCCTACAAATACAAAGAACTGAATTTTGCCAGAAACCTGAATATGTTTGGAAGTGATTTTGTTTTTTTCCTCCCTAGAGCCTCAGATTTAAACACAGTCAGCTGACATTTTCAGTGTGAGATGCTGCACAGGAAACCAAGGTGGGCCGTGCTGGATTTCTGCCCTAAGGAAGATGGGGAGCAAGGAATGGGAGTTGTTTTAAGCCATTAAGTTTGTCTTGATCCTGTTATGCAGTGATAGAAATTAATACAGTTACTAAAAAGGGATTAGAGGTCAAACTGGTTTGGAAAAGAGTCATTTTTATACAACAAAAGTTAATTGGACCCCCATGCTTTGGCAAATGTGGGTGCAGAGCTAATGAAAAGACTAGTGTGATGCACTCTAAATATCTAATTAGACAGAAATGGAAATCGCCATTCTATTGAAAGCCTTGAAAAGACCTCGACCTTTCGACTGTGGGCTGCTGAACCGTTTTCCACAAGATTTGTTCCCTCACGGAAGCTTTTCTTTTTTTCTGTGTCTTTCATATGTGGATTACTATTCCCTAAATGGTTATTAAAGTCGGTTGTGAATGTGAAGTTTGAGGACGCTTGCATATGAGACACCTCTATTTGAAACAAAACTACTGTTGAAAGCTATAGAGATGCCTACAGGCACACACACATATAGTATTTTTTAGGATATTAGTCCGAAATAACTATGCAAATTGGATTTTGTTTTTATTTTCAATTGCTTCCTGCAGTAAATGTGATAAATAAGAAGATTTGATACTATAGCCAACATTACAAACTTTTATATACTTATAAACCTTGGAAAATTAAATTTCCAAATCAAAATTTAGTTGGCAATGAGTTGTATTTGAATTTATTTGGTTCGTGTTAAAATATGGACTATGCCAGTAAAATATGTTGGCCTCATTCTGGAAAGACAAATTTCTTTCAACTGAGAAGACCCCTTAAAATCTAGCTACATGAATGTTTAATTTGGCAGATATGGAAATAAACACTCACAAGAATGAGCCGGTTTGTCAAAAGTTACTCCGTGGCAGATTCGAAACTAGAATTTTAACTTCTTTTTAATTCAGTGTTATCTCTATTAAGCAGCATTTGATGTCTTCTCTACGTAAATGTCCTGGTGACACCACTTAGTTAAATTTTGTTTTTCTTACTCAGGGGCAGTAATTTGCCTGGTTCATTAATAAAATCATGTGGCATCATGTGACATTGGATACTTGCAACAGCCCTTTATGTGCTGCTAGCCAACAGCTTCAAGACTGTTAAGACTGAAAACAAGTGCCCAGCCTCATCTTCTGACTCACTGAGGCTCCAGAAACCTGTGGGAAGGTCTATAAACCTGTTCTAAAATTGGGGTTCAGTGATGGTCGGACCCGAAAGGGATCTGACTTGCAAAATATTGGTCCTTTGAAAGAAGAATTCCGTTAGAATAGGAAAGGAATGGCAACAGACTCGGTGTTCAGTGTCTACAGTGTGGGATTGTACGTGTGACCATCGCTAAACTAACTACAATCTCACCAGCTCCTTCCAGAATTTCTACTCTCTGCAGAGGAGCGGCTGGTGAAATACACACACACACACACACACACACACACACACACACACACACACACACACACACTCACCAATACATAATCCTAAACTTACGCACAGTAGGAGACACCTCTAAAAAAACTAATAAAGAGCTGAAGAGGGAAAGGTATCAGATATTTGTTCCTGTGAGAGAAGGTCATCAGCTGCCTGAGTGACCTTGTGGGTGTCACCGCAAAAGTGGGTAATAGAATTGAGGGATGGTGAGGGAAGCAGACCGCAGTGGCGCTACAAACAGCAGCCCAGATTATATTTGTAAACCCTCACCCAAGTCTCCCGTGAAAGGAGGGAGCAACTGCAAAGTGGGATCCTGAGAGAAGACAGAAATCACTGCTAATGGATTCCAGGGCAGGTGGATGTGTTGAGTTTCTAAGAGCGCGAGTCATTCGCACTCGCTGGTGAGCCTAAGGAGGTAGATGGGATGGCATGATATCTAACCTTTTTTTCCCCTAGAAAAAACCAGAAAGTAAGCCAAGAGAAGAAAACAGTTCCATCAGATCTATACCTAAAAATATCTGTTGTTAACACATTCGTTTATAATCTTTATTACTCAGTACCCTTTATTAGCGATCATCCTTCTTTGGAAAATACCCAAAATGAGATTATGCTTTATATATTGCTTCATTACGTGGTTTTTACAGTAACATAAAATGGGCCTCTTTTCATGTTGCTAAATATTACTTTTATAGCACTGCTTTAATATCTGCCTGCATTCTGTTGAATGCATGTCCTGCTCTTCTTTGAATCACTTACCGTTACAGGTACATTTCCTCCCCTATTTTTATGATTTTGTGAATAGTTCTTTGCCATATATCTTTATAGCCAAATTTTTGAATACACATTTAATTAGTTGTTTGGGATACATTTCTAGAAATGGACTTACTATTTCAAAATACTAACATTTTGTTTAAGGCTTCTGATAGGTGAATGCCCTCCAGCAAGATTGTATCAATTTACAATTTACGAGAGTTCTACCCACTGAAAATGTAGCAAAGTAACTTTTTCATTTTTCCCCTATTGTGTTTTGCCTATTGTGTTGCTGAGTCTTATTTCTTCCCCCATCCCCTGTAGGCTTTGTGTTTGACAACTGATGAGTCCTTAATAATCTTTGCAGAAGGGTGGTAATAAAAATACAATAAAAACAAGTGCATTATTATAAGAAAAATTTTGGAAGAGCATGCACAAAACCATTGACAAGGTTTACCTTTGGTTTGAAAGAGAGCGTGAATAGAGGAATGATGGGTAGGTAGAAGTAGTGTGATATTTTAAATTTCTTCTTAAACCCTTTCCATAGCAGTTCCATCCCCCCTCCCCCCAATAAGCTTATTTTTGAAAAGCTCTCCTTAAGGGAAATATTATGGCAAAAGAAAAGAAAGGGGAAAGCCACCATACACTATATTCAAGGCTTGACAAGACAAGCTAACATGCATAATCTTGTTTTAATTTCCACTGACAACTTGAAAGAGATCATATCCCTCCCCATTTGGAAGGTGAAGCAGCGGCCCCATGAGGTTACAGTATTGTCCCAGGTCAGGTCGCTATTCAGCAAGGAGACTGGAGTGAACTCGGGTTCGCCTGATCTAGACTAATTTGCAGTGGGCCTGGGAGCTTCATACAGAAACCAGTCCTTTCCCCGGTGCTGAGCTGTCAGGGGGCGGTGAGCCGACTTCCGAGATCAAGATGTCTGTGCAGAAAAGAGAACGGTTGGCTCCTTTGCAGAATCCACAAGGTCACGAAATGGGAGTCAGTGGTTTCTGACTGTCTGCGTATCCAGCTCAGTTCCTTGCCAGTTCTCTTGGAACTAGCCTCGGTGGTATCGTTTTATACTACAAGGGCAAATCCCAGAATCTGATTTCAGTTGAATGAATGGGAAAAAAAAAGATGGGTGGCAAATTCTGATATGTAGTGGCTGCTGCCTTCCAAATTTTAGAGTAACTGTCTGCTTTCTCTTATGAATAGCAATAGCTTTTCTTGTTCGGTAATGGCAGAAATGCAGTGATGGAGACTGAGCAAAGTATAGTGATGATGGGAAAGCAAGAGAGGGGAAAACAATAGCTCTAAGTAGAAGGAATAACGCAGTCTTCAAACCCATAATTCACAATCTAATGGAACTGACGTCCCAAGAAATAAGACTTGCAATTTTAAAAATAAACTCTTTTTGATTTTTGTAGATAGTACATCAAAGTAGGTGGATTAAAAAGATAGAAATTGCACAAATTATCCTAACATACTGCTGTTTAATGAAATATCTGAACCAGCTACTGTTGCATTAGACAGTAAATAGCAATGCCCTGGCTCTCATAATTGGAAAGCCCAAAGGTAGTATGGGCTTCATGTCTAATTGATTTAATCACAAAACCCCAGCATTTCTTTCTGCCCATTTTCTCTGCCATCCAGACATCCTTCATTGTCTTATGACTCTCTCTATCCTCATGGATGAAGAATTTCTTTTAGCCACAGTATATGATATAAAGATTTCTGTGTTTAGTTATAGAGAAAGAGCACACCATTACCAACATTCCAAGAAAGACTGGATTGTCCTGTGTCACTTGCACCTTCCTGAGGTGATTACTGTTCCCAGGGAACAGAGCTGGACCTGAGCTCCATTGCCTCTGAAAATCCTGGGCTCTGAAATGTACAGAGATTCTGTAGTGAAATCCCAGGATATTACTTAAGAGAAAAGAAATGTGTTCTGGGTAGGCATTAAATATATATTGCTTAACTCAGAAAATTGTCACAGAGAGACATAGGGATACAGAGACGTTAAGCAGATTTCTCAAGATCACTGCTAAAGACTTAACATTTGTGTCTTGCCAAAATTCATAGGTTGAAACGTAATCTCCGTTGTGATGGTATTAGGAAGCGGGGCTTTTGGGAGGCCATTTGGTCATGAGGGTGGAGCCCTCATGAAAGGAATTAGTGCCCTTATACGGAGACCCCAGAAGCTCCCGTGCTCCTCCCATCAGGAGAGGGCCTGGTGGAAAAGGGCCATCCCTGCCCCAGGAAGTGAGCTGCCACCAGGGGCTGAGTCTATCGGCTGCTTGAACTTGGATTTCCCAGCATCCGGAAGTCTGAGAAAGGAATTTCTGCTGTTTATAAGCCAGCTAGCCTATGGTACTCTGTTATAGCAGCTCAGATCTATTAAGACACTGAGTGAGTGGCACAGCTGGGGTTTGAAGGCAGGTTGCTCCATGATCTGAATTCCCAAACGTTGCTCTCAGCTGGTATTCGCCCGCTGCCCACTGCACCCATGTAGACCTGCTGCCTTGGCAGAGGCCATACATTTCCCTTCACCATTTTCATTCTTAGAACTTTTCATGGGAAAATATTTTTGAAAGTCTCCGAAGTGAAGGCTGACTCCCGATAGGGTGAGTGGTAGAGCTGTGAAGGGCTTAGATATACATCGAACCATTTAAGGGAGTATAGCATCTGAAAGCTTAGGCAGAGGCTATGAGGACCGTAGAAAACCCAAGAGAGATACGTAACCAGGCTTAGGGTAGTGCCTGTGTATGTGTATGTTTTGTTTTTGGCATCCACTTGGTCAAGAAAGAGCCGACAGTCTTCTGTATTAAGAAAAGGCATGAAGGTTTATTTGTCAACTGGTGTTAAAACTTTGGTTAACTTATAAAGTGTGTCAGTCTTTGAGTTCTTGTTTCAAAAGGTAGCTGTCTCCTAATCCCAATATGTATCTACCTGAGGCACTAAAGACAATATAATATCCACAGACCTAATGAAGACATGGAAACCCACACTTCCATGGCCTGTCAGGAAACAGGGGACAGGTAACCTGTGAAGTCTGTGACGTGACAGGGAAGAGAGAAAGTTGGAAAGCCTGTGTAAGAGACCGCTAACAGCCTTGTCTTCTGTGTTCTCTGTTTTAGCTAATACAATTTAACATCATTTAGTAAATGATTTATTCTAGTTGGTGAAATAATGAGAAAGAATTGGATCACTGCCTCTACAAAGAATTTCTCTGAGTTTTGACAGATGATTTAACTCTTAAATGCCAAAGCATATTTCCTGGCTAAGTCGCTACCGAACATCTGACTTCATGCGTGAGTTATTAATAATGTTAAAAAGAAAATGGAACATATATTTTATGCCTTAATTGAAAAATACAGTAAAAAGGGGAGATTTATCTTTATGAAAAGTTTGTGTGATCTGACTAGAACACTTACACTTACCACCAAAGGATCATAAAACATGGTTCTGCCTCCCCTCCGCCCCCCCTTTTAGTCAGTTCTCATTTGTTTCAGTAAAATGATGGAGAAGGCTGACTGGCACGGCCTTCTTTTAGTTTCTGCAAGAGGTGTGACGGATTAAAAAACAAGCCAAACAAGCGAGGAGCACTTGGCCCCATCAGCCCTGAGGACTGGTTTGCCCATGGACCCGGCTTCCACGCGCCCTCAGAACCGCCGGGCACCTGCATGTGAAACAAACGGGCTCCAGGGCATGGCCTCGCTTTGCTGCGGAGAAGGCTGCTGGTGCCCCTGTTGGTTTAAGCCTGGGTTTCTCAGACTCCAGGACTGCGTTCCCTTGTCTTCTCACTGTAGGACTGAGTGTAAACCAAATGCCGAGTTACTTGGCTGCTGTTAGGAATGGTCTGTGCTTGTTAGAGTGTTTCCTTTAAAATTTATCAGCAGCCTGTCTCCAGAGTCAGAATATATTAGGACCTGTGTTCTAAAGGTTTTACAAGGCAATGTCAAATTTCTTAGGGTAGTATACAGAGTTATGGTTCAACTTTTATCTGTATTTTAAAGTGGAAAATATTTTAGGTTCATGTCAACGTATAAAAGCATATGCAAAGTGTTCATTGGTTTTTTTGATAGTCGCTGCTTTCTACTTCTTACTCTGTTTTTCCAGACTGGTTGCTATGAATGCTTTAGCAAAAAGTTATCATTTTTAAGCTAAGGCCAGATAAACATTCAATAATAATAATAATAATAATAATAATAGCCTGGCTGGGCATGGCTCAGTGGTTGAGCATTGACCTAGGATCTAGGAAGATCGTGGTTCGATTCCTGGTCAGGAGGCAGCCGATCCATGACGACCCTCTCATCATTGATGTTTCTCTCTCTCCCCCCCTCTCCCTTTCTCTCTCTGAAATCGATAAACAAATTTAAAAAATAATAATAATAATTATTAAAATTTAATGGTTACTTGTTAAGATCTAACATGAGTTCAATTCATTTAATCTCCACATTACCTCTAGGAGATGTGTGCTGTGATTTACTTGTTTGATGGTTGAGTGAACTGAGCCAAAGGGCTTGTTTAGAATTTAAGAAAATGAATCCAGATTCTGTATATAACAAATAAATGGTGTAGGTGCGATTTAACCCAGGCAGTCTGCTCCCTAAATCCAGCCTCTGGCCTTACTCACACAACTTCTGAGCAGAAAGAGAAAAGCAGAGGGTCTGAGACCTTCACTAAGTATGTCTTTTGTGTCACACTGAGCCAGACATGAGTGATGTAATCGTCCTAATTCTTCTCAGAGCACTTGCTATTTGATTTTCTCTTTAACATATGATGTGACCTGAAAACAATATTTAAGATGAGATGTAGTCTGGCCAACGCAGGGTAGAGCCATATGATCTTTGCTCTTATTTTAGACAACATGCGTCTACTAATGCAGCTCAAACTTGCTTTAGATTTTTGGCTTATACTAGTGTCTCTAATTAAGGCCTTGGCCATCTAAAATCCTGAAACTTCCCCATTTGAAGGAAATTAGGATACTCCTTGAGAGGGAGGGTTGAAAGATTCTGTGGAAACAAAGCAAGTGAGTAAGATTTAAGAAGACATAGGAAATCAACCCATGAAAGCCCAGGTGGAAACAGAAGAAAGATATATGGCAGGAGAGGTCTGGTGTGGTCGCCAGGAAGAGCCAAGGACTAGGTTTGCTAGTTTGCTGAGCCTGTGTTTTCCTAGGTTTATTCATCTGCTTGAATGCTGGAGCTCTGGCTGGAGCTGGGCTTTGAAGCATGTACGATTTTTTTAAAGCAACTGCTCTGGAAAATTATAATGGGGCATTAACATATTGGTCTTTATTAATAATTTCTGCATGTTTCAGTGTAGTTGCCACAGAAACTCTGTCATCTCGTACTGCATTTCCATTCAGATTTGACAGTAAGAGTGTGGGAAAAAGAGTGCCTTGTGCACATGATTTTAATTAATCTCATGAGTGATAGATATAAAAGGGTTATAGTCTTTGTGTAACCCATGTTTCTTTGATTCACATTCCCGAAATAACTAGCTAGTTTTTTTCTCCATTTTTTATTGAATCGATCGGGGTGACATTGGTTAGTGAAATTATACAGGTTTCAGGTGTACAATTCTATAACAAGGAGTTACCTCAAAAAATTAAAAACGGAACTGCCTTATGACCCAGCTATTCCACGTCTGGGAATATATCCAAAGAAACCTGAAACACTAACTCAGAAGAAAATATGCACCCCTGTGTTCATCGAAGCATTGTTTACAACAGCCAAGGTTTGGAAGCAGTCGGCTAGGTATTTCTGAAAATGCCCAGGGAGTGACTCCTGTGCTCTCAAAAATAAATCCACCAGGCACCACAGAGCATCTGCTGCTTCCTTCGCCCTCTCCAGCCTTCTTTACGAATGAGTCTTATTGCTTCCCTTGGACAATGAGCCCTTGCCCTCAATGGACATCTATCTTCATTCCAGTTCACTGAATTGCGCAGCCCACGTGGGTGGCCTCAGGGAAGGCCGCCCCTGCTGTGCCATGGTCACCGCAGGCTCCCCTGGTCTGCAGGCCGCCTTCCTCTCCCGCGCTTCAGCCACAGCCAGGTCTAGAGGCTGCCTTGCCCGGCAGGTTCACATCACCCGCCCGCCAGCTGAGCCTGCAGCGGCCTGGTTTGTGTTGTAAATTAGGGATGTGGTATCTCTAAGATTTCTATGGGCTTCCTGCACTCTTTGCATTCACCCCAGTGTTTCTGTGAAATACATTTTTTTCAGATTTTTGTTTATTTTAATTGCTTTGATTCTATCAGAAAACTGAAGCTTGAATATCAGGGATGGGTGGACTGGGAGATAAATACAAGTAACTGTCATGTACTCAGAATCTCTCTTCCCACCTATGGTTTTAATATTGGCCCACGCTTGAGTACCTGGTTTTGCTTCCTTTAAGAGCTCTTTTGTTTGCCCGGCCAGCGTGGCTCAGCGGTTGAGCATCAACCTCAGATCCAGGAGATTGGGGTTCGATTCCCTCTCAGGGCACATGCCCGGGTTATGGGTTCCATCCCCAGTCGGGGGCGTGCAGGAGGCAGCCGATCAATGACTCTCATCATTGATGTTTCTCTCTCTCTCTCTCCCTCTCCCTGAAATCAATAAATAAAATATTAGAAAAAAAAAGCTGTTTTGGTTAGTTCTGTTTTCTAAGGATACACTGTAGTCTTCATTGTGAACAGACTTCTTATGGGCCCACCCCCCAGCTAGACGGACCTGCCGTAACTACCTCATCAGTGCACAGGGCGTGGTCACAGCCCCAGGCTCCTGCTATGGGAGGTCCCATTACACTCTTTGTTCTGTGCTGCTTAGGAAAAGTTAGGAAAGAAGTTAAAAAGATTGCTTCTGTCCTGGGAGTGGCCATGTTGTTGCAGACAACAGGTGCTCAGCATCTTTCCCTAGGTATTTCTAAGTCCCCAAATGTATCTGCTTTTCTCCAGAGAGAACACAACCCTCCCCAGAGCCTTGGCCTTTGGAGATTACTTCTGTAATTTGGCAGTTCTATTAAGTGCACAGCTACCTTCGGTGAAATAGGGCAAGATGACAATGTTACTTTTCTCTCCCAGGACTGGTCTCCATCAATTCTGTTTATTCAAGGTCAGGGTTGTGGGACGTTCCTGTTGCCTGCTTGCTTATCTCCTGATAACTGGACACTCGTGTTGGTCTCCTGCAGGTGGTAAGGATGACAGAATTCTTACAGAAGGACATAGGCTTGCTTGCTTGTGGCAGTGGGACACGGGACTCTGTCTCTCAGGCATGTCCATGAGCACTGAGGTCCCTCAGGTTACTAAGAGTACCTGGCAGTGCTCTCCCAGGAAGGAAATCTTCAGCCTTTCATTTCACCTTCGGCATTTCCATGAGAAAGGTGTCCCGAGTGGCTTTGCACCTAAACTGCAATGGTATTTTCATAAAGGGAAGAAGGGAGTAGGGAGACACTTACACTCCGAAGAATTTCAAATTATGCTTCTGATTGTTGTTAGTCTTTCAGATGCACACAGGGAAAGACTAGCCTCTGTGGAAGGGTGGCCACTGTCCCAGACATAGAGGTCTGCACAAAGTCAGTTGGTAATGAGATTCCCCACAGCAGCAAACTGCACTGTCCATTCATATTTCTTTTCCACCTGTCCACACAATGGTGTCTGTTTGCTCAGCCCACATGCAACAAGGCTGTGTTTGTAAGTAAGGGCCCATTCATTGGCTGGCTATTTAGAAGTCTTGACAGAAAATCCCATGAAAAGCTCCTCAATTCAAATTCCTCTTTAATGACTTGCTCCATTCACCAGAGAGGCAGGGGGGAGGGTGCTTGGGGCTTGACTTCTTGTCTTTCCTAGGGAGACAAGAAAGCATTTTTTTAACAGCTTCTGACGTGCCATGATTATTAAATAATAAGTCATGATACACGATTGAATCTGAGGGAGAAATCGTCTCCTCTTTTAGATAAAATCTCTATCTAGCTCACAGAATACGTTATCTCCAACTATCCATGGTGTTTTCAATTTGAAAAATTCAGTTGATCTTTATGAGTTCTGCTTGGCTCCCCCCACCCCAGAGGATTAGTTAGTTGCTTGTTTCTCCCTGGATGTGTTTAAATATCATATTAGGAGAGAATTACATTTGAAGTTACTCTTGTTAACAAAGCCAAGGACAATTACAATGACCAGAGTCTACTGCTTGGGTTGTGGTTTAGTAAGTTGAGATATACAGAAGATGGCAATAAATCTCCTTACATATTTCCTAATAAGTACATGATATATGAGGATATCACAGAGCAAAATAGGAGTGTTCTGAGCCTGGGCCTTTCTGGGTAATTTTGGTCAGACTCACTCAGAGTTAAAGGATTTTCCCTTATTCTTCCTTTTATACATCACTCACTACAGTGAGGAATAACATTTAACTCTTGAAATTTCACCCTGTGGAATGCAGCAGCCATGAGCCCGGGGACTGTTCCTACCAGGCTCACCGCTGGGCACTCTCTACCAGCACAGCACGTGACATGTAGGCCATGCCCCCTGAGTGAATAGACGACTCACCCACAGTCCACCACTCTTTGTATTTCTAAAGAGCCCCTTACAAGAATGTCCCGAAGTAGAGCATAAATTGAAGACCACGCAGTGAAATGTCAATTTCCCATTAACGTGTTTAGCTTCTTATTTTTGTTTCCTGCCGTTAAATCTGCCTAAGAGAGTACTAAGTAATGAAGGCGGAGCAAAGACACCACCAGCTCTCTGCCCTCAGTGAACTTGGAGCACAGTAGCTATGATAGAGAAAGAATTGTTGAGCATTATAAAAAAGAGAGAAGCAGAGTGCTCTGGGATTTTAAACAAGATAAAGTTAACTTTTAGCTGCGGAATCAGGAAGCCCCCCTAAAGGAATTTCTAGGCTAAAACATGTGGGGCTTGTGCCCCAAGCACTAATTTAAGTGGACTCCAAAAGTCTCAGTAATCAAGATAAATAATATTCCAATACAATATTCTACAAATCAATATTAATACCAACAATTCCGTGATGAACAAAATAGCAAGTTTTTAATAAAAGCGGGATCAGTATTACCAATTTTTCCTTTTGCCTCAGGCGGCAATCTGACTTGCTATGGGCTTGGCGGCTAATATTTAATATCAGGGAGACATAAGTTTTGCAAACAGTAAGACCTAGGAGAGCTGACCATCAGCACTGAGGAGGGAAAGAAAAGATGTGGGGAAGCAAGAGTGGCCTGATTTAACCAAAGGGGCATGTAGTGGGTGATTGTGATATTCTGGGTCACAAATCCAAGCTTTAAGTCATGAATGTAGGAAAAATTATGAACAACTTAGGGTCTCCAACTCAAAATTTGGCCTGATTATTTAAACAGGGAGCGCCATTGAAGATTTTCGACCAGAGAAAGTGGTATCATATTTAAAATAATAATAATAAATACCATTTTAAAAACACCCGTAGAAAGTTTAATCAGAAGGATGGAGCTCTCTTGTGTTGTTTTTGCCTCTTTGTTTAACAGGCAATTTATCAGAAGATTGCTTCCATTTCTGTCCTTTGATCTGCATGGCATTAAAAAACAGGGCTTGTGATTTGATCTGAATATTGACTGACTTAGCCTAGTTTGTCCCACTATATCGTGAGAACGAAAATACCAGGGCAACCATGTCCTTGCTGAGAGAGCGCTACTCAACTAGACAATGCTTAGGCAGCACTGCTGGGAGGGTCGCCGGTCCCTCACTTTTAAGAAAAATTTGCCGTAAACTCAGTTTTAAAAGTGTAATTTTAATATTTTTCAGTGACAGTTTACATTCAATATTATTTTGTATTAGTTTCAGGCGTATGCCATAGTGGTTAGACAGTCATACACTTTGCAAAGTGTTCCCCCTGATATTTCCAGTACCCACCAGGTACCGTATGTAGTTATTACAGCGTCACTGACTACATTCCCTCTGCTGCACTTTGCACCCCCGACCGTTCTGTGAGTACCAGTCTGTACCCCTTGATCACCTTACCTCTCCCCTTCAGCCCCCCGACCCCGTGGCACCTGCAGGTCCCTTCTGCACTGCGGAGCAGCCCCTCCCTCCTTTCTGAGTGACGCATTTATCCTGCAGGACGGAGGGATGGTTCCAATGAACTTAGAGCCCTTCCTTTCTTTCCTCTTAGACGTTTGTTTGTTTTGGTGACATCCGTTTTTGTTTGTTTATCTGCTTTTATAGTCTCTTACGTGTTCATTCAGTTTAAGAGAAGGCTGGCATTGTTTTCTAATGTCTACTGTTTGCATCACTCCACTGTCAAAACCTACTCAGCTGGGGTCGGGTTAGACAGTGTTTTTGGAAATGCATTTGTGGACTACACAGCCCGCGGCTGCAGGGGCTCAGAGCTGAGCGTCCTCCACCTGGTCGGGTTAAAAGGGCAGGATGTCTGCGCCCAAATAGTTTACCCAAAGCAAATAAAGACCCATGAATAAAAATAACGGTAGGGAGTCAAGGCAGGTGGGTGCCGAGGTGCAGTGAAAATGTGGGGGTGCCAAGGTAGCGCAAGTCACAGGCTGGTGAAGCTGGGTGAAGGGCATAGAGGGGGTTATTTTGCTTGTCTTGCAAATAAGTTTGAAATGACCAGAGGTGCAGGAGAGCTAAGGTCTTTAAAGAGATTTATGCTTAATGTACAAACTCTCTCATCTGATAAAACTGGGCATTTTTGGTCAGTTAAATGAGGAAATTGATAAGAGAAGGAAATTATAAAAATATAATATAATATCCAACATGAAAAGCATCCCTTCACTCATCTGTTGGTACAGAGCTATGCTGTTTCATTTTTATTTTTTTTACTCCATTTAGAATTCCAAATCATTGTTCTTGCATAAACCGTTCCTAGAACATAATATTTAATTCCCTTTTCAGTTTCTCTGAATGAGAGAGAGCATTTTTAAAAAGAAAGGCTTGCAAAGAAATTTGAACACAAATCTCATTTATTTTTTATGATATTTTTCCTTGACTTTTCAGCGTTTTCTCATTCCCATCAATTTGACAAGGCTTTTAGTGACTCATTAATGTCAAGTCTTCACAAAGCATTCTATTTGATTTGCATAGAAATCAAAATTCTTTTTTTATACTTATTTCATCTGTTTCTATAATACTTAAAGTATTACCATTAAACATTAATATTTAAATGCCGTAATTACAATACCAGGTACATATATTTGGGAAACAATACAGCTGGCTTTTGGCAGGGGTGTGTCTCAGTCCAGGAGAGCAGAGGCGCGGGCCTCCTGGAGGAGGGCGCGCCCAAGGCATGGGCCCTGCATCGCACAGGGCGTGGAGCACACGGGCTCGCCCAGCGGCCCCCCTACACTGAGGGTGTTTAAGAGGATTTTTACTACATTCTATCATTGTGTTAACATCCAAACAGACATTTTAAATTAAAATTTTAAACCTAAATTGTGGCCTTTCAACAATGACCCACTCCCTGCCTCTCCATGATCACACTCCCTCCCTCTCAATGATTATTTTTAATAGATTGGAGGCTGGGAAATTAAATTTTGCTTGAGATGCATCAGTGCTGTCTTTTATAGGAGTGTTAGAGGGAAATAGCACTGATATACTGAATGTGCTGAGCTTTCTAGGGCAAGAGTGCAAGCACATTTGCTAATTAGGTACATGATAGCTGACTTCTTTGTACCAACTGAGAGAGCTGAGAAATTAAGGCCAGGTTTGGGTGAATGGTGGTGATGAATAGGAGCATGGTGTTGGGGCAAGGGATGGGTAAATTTGCAAAGAGAGAGGAATTTCCTACCCTCAGCCACTCTCCTCTGGGAACTCAGAATAGGAAAGCAAAGAGGAATGGAGAGAACCCAAGAACTGTTCCCCAAAACTGACATAACATGTCAACATCATCGAATGGGGGATATCAGTGCTAGATTTCAGTGACCAGTTTTAAAAATCTGTAAGTCAGGGGCTATGGGAAAATTTCGACTTCTTGCTTTTGAGAGGAACCTAGAATTCATAGAGGCAAAAATGACATCAGTTCTCTAAGGACTTGAGTTGTAGAAAATTTACTGAATCTAGTGGAAGAAGGCAAATAAGTTAATCACTGACATCAAGTGAAGCTAGTTTTGGAACATCTATCCCCAGTGAATTTTCTCTTATTTGCAGCTACATGCGTATAACTCATAAAAAAGATATGGGTTTCTCAATGAAAAATATCTCTGGGTTGTTATAGATGTAGATAATTGAAAGCAATGTTAAACCCTGGCTGGGTTACTCAGTTGGTGGAATGTCATCCCATATGCCAGTGAAAGGTGTGGGTTTCCTTTTTGGTCAGGGCATGAATGGGAGGCAACCTATCGCTGTTTCTCTCTCTCTCTCTTTTTCTCTCTCTCCCTCTAAAACGAATAAATATATCCTCTGGGGAGGATTTTTAAAAAAGTAATGTTAAAAGATAAAGGCTTTAGGATTCCTGTCAATCATCTTTTATCTTTAAATACAAGATTCTAAGGAGAAATATACTTCCTGTTCTATGTATACCTACAATACCTGGCATTATGGACAAAAAATGTATATTCACAATATTTTTTTAAATTGTCCATTTGCAAAACGTTACCACTTTTTAGATATTAAAAAACAACAGAACTTTCAATTCTCATTAATACTATGAAATATATAATAAACATGCAGATAATATTTACCATTTATCTTTGAATATGATGGATTATCATGCCGTATAAATTTGGTTAATATATTTCAGCAAGGTAATGACATCATTTTATGTTTTCCAGCAAATGTTTGTTTTTACTGGTTTTAAAAAAAAGCAACTAAGCTTTCATTCAATAGCAAGCTCAGTCCCTCTTGTTTCACACTCCTCAATAAACTTATTTTTTTTTAACCCTTGGCAGATGAATTTAATTAAGGTATCATCAACATATTCAACATATACTACTTACTAAAATAGTACGAAGGAAAATAGAAATACCATGAGTCTTATTACCTTTAAGTTTTAAGTGGTTCTTTCATAGGTAGCCTCTGAGTTTGGGAGGGTAGTTGTATTTTTGTAAGAGTTTAAGAAATAATAAGGAAAACAATATGCTAAAAAATATTTTTCTTTAGTTTCTTGGCATAAATCCCAAACTGAAAGAAGTCATTTTGGATTTGATCCCAGTTCTAATTTTCATGCCTCAAAAAAGGCACAGCATAATTTGTCACCGACAAATGTATAAAAAACGGGAACACAGAACTACCACCAGGACCTCTTCTGTAGGCAGAGAAGATCTCAGCTGAAGTATAACTGCCTCGGTAATGCACATGAGTCCCAGAGAACCTGAGCACTGAGTTTCTGTCCCTCAGAAACTTCAAAAAATATTTGCTATTTCACATAAGTACGTAAAAAACTTTGATCTTTACTTAATTTTTACTTTCTTTTAGCTTTTTTTAAAATACCAGGCTCTGAAACAGAATGATCCACAATCTTTAGGAACATAAGAGTTTGAATTGTTTACTGATTTTCTCTTTGGGAAATATCTAGCAAACAGTAGCATCAGGTCTGGGAGGTACATTTAAACCTGATTTAAACCTGGCTTAGGTGTTGCTCATCACATGTCACCTTTCTGACAACCCACTGGAACAGAACTTAGAGAAAATGTCATTCTAACTGGACATTAGATATCTACTTGAAATCACTCAACCCAGTCAATCATAAGCTCTTCCTTCCCAGAATCACTTGACTTTAATAGAGAAATTGGTTATAATAAAATGGCAGATTGGAACTGTTAGTAGTTGATGTGATCTATGATATTGTGTCAACTTACAGTAAGTGTTGGCTTGAAAGTCATGGGGAATGAAGTTCCCAGGGTCAAGGTTATGTACTGAGTCATCAGATCCATTTTTTTAAAAAATGTATGTCTCTTTTCTGGAGCATATTAACTGGAAAATAGCCCTGTGTTTTCTGTCCACTTATTTTATAATTACAAAAATAGCCTTGGCCGGTTTGGCTCAGTGGCTAGAGCATCAGCTTGCAGACTGAAGGGTCCCGGGTTCAATTTAGGCCAAGGGCATGCACCTCAGTTGCAGGCTCCGTCCCTGGCCCTGGTCAGGAGGCAACCAATAGATGTATCTCTCTTGCATTGGCATATCTCTCTCTCTCTCTCTCTCCCTCTCCCTTCCACCCTCTCTGAAAAAGCAATAGAAAAAATATCTTCAGGTAAAGATTAAAAAATAAAAAAAATAAAAATAAAACTGTTCACAAAGAACTAACTAACAGAACTGTGATTTATGACATATTGGGTCAGTTGGCAAACTGGGTCAGACACTCAAATACAGGGATGGATATATGCTCTCCAATGTCATTATATCCATCCCTATACTGCAAATGGTCACAAACTATATATAAAATGTGATAGTCGCAATGTAAGTTTTAACAATGATCCCTACTTTTGGATATTTATCTTCGCTCTAATTTTCCATTATTTTAGATAATACTACAAAAATTTCCCCCCTCTTTAAATAAGTTCTTTATGATAAATTGCAGGGTGAAGGAGTTTGGACATTTAATGGCTTGGAATACATATGACTCCTGCCAATTTAAAATGTTGACAACCGCGTGTAAGTGTACTATCCGCAACTAGAAGTTATATTTTTAATGCATTTGCTTTTATAATCACTGACATATGGGAAATATTCAGTGTCGCTAGAGGGATTATTATGCTCAAACCTTAGCTTACTCAGAGTCTCTAAGAATTATATCCCTTTAAGTCATTAGTACATTAATGATTAAAAACATTTTTAACTTCATAGACTGTGTGCATTATGACTCAATTACCCTTATCCTTGTTAATTCTCTTTCCCCACTATAATAGTTTTATTGGGATACATTAAGAAACTTGTAGAACCATAAATGGCCATGGATCATATTGCATTCAGAAAGAGCGAGCTCCACTGGAATATAAATCCAAAGAAAAAATGAGACATTAGGCACACTTTAACGTTAAGGAACAGGAACAATATAATATTTTTCCTCTGAAACTTCTGCAGTGTACTTTCTTACAAATAAAATATATTATGCTACAACTGGAAATACATCTTTCTTTAGATGATAAAGCATTTTATTATTCATTTACTCACAGATTCTCCAAATCTTTGCTTTCCTAAGGTTGGAGAGGGAAAGTATACCTTGTACAGAGATTAATGAAACTGAGGGTCAAAATGGGCCAATCCAAAACCCCAGGCAGAATGAATGGGTGGGGACCCCAAGTCTCACTGCATCCCCTGTGCAAAGTTATTTGCTCTCACACTCTGTGACCTGGATTCTTGGGACATGGTCCTTTGTCCCTCCAGTGATTTTGGTTTTGAGGCTTAAACATTAGACCAAAGTCTGGGGAATGTGGGTATAGGACATTCTCTTTTTGGAAATAAATGAGCAGATACTTGAGAATCATCCCAGAGCTAAGAACAGCTCCAGACTTCCAATGGAAGTTGACCCTGACTTCAGTCTTTTCCTCTGCCTTGAAGGGTGTTAAAACGGCGACTGTGTCTCTGTTGTATTCAATGAAGACAACAGGATGTAATGGTGAGGCCAAGTTCACTTGTCTCTCATTTGTCAAGGCTCAACATGTCTGTGCATGGGTATCTTCATAGTTTTGTTTGTTTAATAATAACTAGTGACATTTTAAAATTAAAACTTAAAATATGGTCATTGTAAAAGCACATACTAAACTCTACAGGGCAGGAAGAAGATGTGCTTTTCTCATTTGCTTCCCACCAACATTTTAAAAGTTAATCACTATTGAGAGTTCTGTATACCTCTTTCTAAGATGACTATTTGTGTATATAAATATAATTGTATAGTATCATACCATTCACGAGTTTTTTCCCATTCAACAATATACAATAGAACATTATTACCCCATTATCATAACCCCAAGTCATAGCAGAGAATATTGAAAATATAGATAAGTATGAAGAAGGAAAGCACCTGTCTCTACATTATCAAGCTTTTATTCATTTATATTTTTTGAAAAACATTTGAATCACACCATATTGTGTTATAATATGATTTTTTTCTTTTCTCCTAATATATTTTGAGCATTTCCCATGGTATTAAATGTTCTGTTGATATGATGTATTCTAGCTGCTTATTATAAAAAATATATACCAGAATTTATTTAGCTCATCTTTTGTTGGATATTCAGGTTGTTTTCACTATTTTTTCAGTATTATAAACAATGCTTATATCTAAAGCTTTATGCATTTGGTTACTGATTACTGTTTCTAAAGTTGAAGTTTGCTGACTCAAAGCATTTGCAATGTGTTGAAACACTACTAAATTCCACTCCTGAAAAAAAAATTAAATTTATTTTCTCAACAAGTAATTCACAAAACCATCTGTTTGTGAAGTGATTATTGTTGGACTCTGTTGTGGTCCAAAGGATAAGTCAAGATGGTACATAGATCAGGGAACGAGCTGAACAACTAATTTCAGATTAAATAGTTACAAATGATCTATTGGCCTAACTCCAGTTAATGACCAATCAGAATGACTTGGCAATTCTCTAATAAACTACATTTAAATCGAGTATAAACTACATTTAAATACTATATTGAATCTAAAATATAATATTAAGTATAAAATAGCGTTTTTTATATTTATACCATGTCCTCTGTCATTGTGCCTGTCACCAGGATAGAATGGGATGTGCTGTAATAACAAACAACCTCCAAATGTCAATGACTTAAAAAAACCAGAGTAGTATTCTTATGTTTTTGCTGTTTACTGTGGTTGTCTCTGGCTCTGCTCTACTCCATATTCATTCTGGGACCCAGGCTGCAGAAGCAGCCCTTGTCTAGGCTATAACTGGTCTTGTGGCGGAGAGAGGAAAGAAGGGAGTGCACCTTAAATAGGCTTACATGTGTACTCAGGAGAGACACATATTTCTCCTTCACAATTCATTGGCCAAAGTGAGTCAGGTAGCCGTTTCTCACGTCAGTGGGTTAGAGGCATATAATTCTCTCATATTAAATGTAAAGCAGGCTACATGGTCAAACCCACTATCAAAACAGCAGGAAAGTTCAACTGTCTCCCGTGGAGTAGCAGCAACTATTTTAGATCAGAATAGAAAGGGCCATGTTCCTGGTTCTGGAGTGGTTTAAGGTTTGGAAATGCCTGGACATGATCCAGTGCTAAATAGCAGGGCTAGTACATGGCTCCATTGGCTCAGCCTTCGAGCCCTTGCTCTAGAGGTGATAAAAAATGAGTGATTCCACATGAAGAAATCCCTACAGTATTCTGCATTTAAAGTATGTAAGCTTTTGTCTTGCTCACACAGATTTCATAAGTTATAATCCCTCCAAATAGTTTTCCTGATTGCTATAAAAATCTTTACATTGTAAGAAAGGTTTGCAGGGTACCTCCTCAAATGTAAGGTCTGTGAAAACTCCCCTCTCTCAGTGTGTATCTAGAAATACTCTTTGCAGTCTGGGGAATAGTAGAAAAAAGTAAAAAAAAAAAAAATTATTGATTTTTTTTTTTTTTTTAGACAGAGAAAGGTAGGGAGAGGGGGTGAGAGAGAGAAACATTGATGTGAGAGAGCAAAGCATTGATGAGCTGCCTCATGCATGCCCCCTACTGGGGAACGAGCCCCCAAAACTTGGTATGTACCCTGAATGGGAATCTGACCTGCAACATTTCAGTGAATGAGAAGATGCCCAACCAACTGAGCCACACCGGCCAGGCAGTAGAAAAACAATTTTATAGGCCTCTGAGATTTTATATGAAATAAATCCTCCCAGTGTTTATGTTGATTACAAAACCACCCTTTTCTACAAAATCCATTTTCTCTGTGGATGTTTCTCATTATCAGGAGCAGTTCCAAATAAAACTGTTCTCTCTGACAAAATATTTCAACACTGAATTTTGCAGTTTAAATGTTTTATGTTATATGTAGAGATTCAGTATAACCCAATGTTAAGTGGACAGAAGCACAGAGATTCCTGGCATATCTTAGTAGGTAAAATGGCTTGGTGACCTGAGCACAAAGTAGAATATTTAAAGGTCATATGCCTATATGGTGTTATTGCCGGCTTTCAATTTTTATTCGTCACTCCTGTGTGTCTCATATAAAACAGTAATACATCCAATTATCTTTTCTTACTAGGTGGTGAATCTAATCTCTTGACTCTTATTGTATGGCTTGAGTAATGAAAAATCTGAGTCTTTAAATCGCGTTTTTAATATTCTCACACCTTGCCATTGCTCTCTGTAGAATTTTTTCTTTTGTATATTGACATGTTTTCTTGGCGGTATTTTCATTTTAGCTTTGATTCACACTGAGATAATACAGGATAGTTGTGTAGCTTTCTCTCTTTTCTGTTTGCTTGAGATTTTGCAAAGCTGGTGTTTAGGATTTTCTATACCATTGTAATTTAAGACAGCAGAGATACTTTGTTTCTTAGCAGTGTTGGCTCAGATTCTTCCCAAGGTCCAAGGACAACTAAGTTCAGAACTTCAGTGGCAGGGTCTCCCCATCATCTAGATCTGAGGTTAATGATGATACATCTCTTCATTGAATTATACTAAGGCCTTTGCACATTTTAAGTTCTCTCCATAAACCTATGTCTATGTTCACTGTAGGTTGAATATATCTACAGTGATATAGTTTCCTCCAGGGAAGGAATCTAATTGGGGTAAAATGAGAGAAATGAAAAAAATCATGTTAAACTAATACAGCAGAGTAATACAGATAGTCACACCACACTTCATTTCTGGTGTTGGAATGGACTAGATTTTCAAGCTCTCTGGCCTAGAATTATGAATGGGGTTGGAACACATGGTTGTGAGTTTGCCCCTGTGGGAATAGCATTTAGGAGCAAGCACAAGGATGACCAGTGCTGTACAGTAGAGAAATTTTGTTATATTTCCAAAATAAAGATCCCTTAGATCACCTACTTTTCATGGAGTCTATTCACTGCTAACCCCAGGAACTTGTTTACCTGTTGCTACCTGTTGCTCCTCAAATTGCTTATATTTCTACCCCACTAGTACCACAATTTTGTATAGAAGGACTAGGGGTGGGTATACTTTTCTCCATTTGTATTTTTAAACCTTTACTCCTCCATAATTACATTAAATAGAAAACTCTATTGAAATTTATACTACATTGTTAAATTAATCTATCCTCATTAAGAAACTTGTTTAGTGAAGACCTAGGCTCATCAAAGACCTAGACTCCTGCTTTTCTGCCCAACCAACCATCATAGTGGTATGGTGTTTATGGTCATGCTTGGTACCTTTGAGGATATAAGATGGTTGTTCCAATACTTCATCATCTCCAGATACACATAACTTGATTTCTTCCTTTCTGAACTGCTTGCCTTCTATATCTTTTTCTTGCTATGTTGCATCAGCTAAGATTCAAAATATAATGTGAGATGAGAGTGGTGAACATGCTTTGCCGTGTATTAAAAAACACACCATTAATTTGAATTTATCTGCTATTTTGAATTTGCTTTTGCCGTTGCTCATTTATTCCCCTTTTTGTTGGGTTCTAAATATAAGGAAAACTTATAGAACTAAAACTTATGGAACCAACCATCCTTGCATTCTTGTCACATGTGTTCATTCCACAAGCAATTATTGAGAGAAAAGGTGCTATCTGTTCCTGGCACGGGAGTCACAGCAATGAGATAGATATATCAACAACAACAACAACAACAACAAAGAATGGTGAGAATGAATGTCCTTTCCTTGTTTCCAAGTTTTTGGGAAAAACACTCAGTCTTTCACCAATTACATATGATACTAGCTCTTTCTCTAGCTTATCTTAAGTTGAGAAAGTTCCTCTTTATTTTTAGTTTTCCTAGAAGCTTTATCATGAACAAGTACTGAATTTTGTCTAGTCCTGGGTGCCTTTGACCTAAACAAGTGAGCTCTTTATGGGAGGGTTCATGTCCTCCCTATAAAAAGAGACTCAAAGCAGGAGAGACATTCTCCTGCTGACCTTGGAAAAGCAAAGTCACCATGAGTATTACGGCACCAGTAAATAAATTCTGCTAACAGCAATGTAACCTTAGAAGAGGACCCTAAGCCTCAGGTAAAACCTAGAGTAACACTTTGATTTCAGTCTTGTAAAATACCCCAAAGAGAGCCCATCTAAGTTATTCCAAGAATTGTGAAATACAGAACTTGTTATATGATAGATATTGTTCAACCATTGGATTGAAGATAATATTTCTTCTGTTTATGGAAGTTCTACAATGTATTAGGGTGAAATATGCAACTATTTTGTTTCCTAAATGGTGATACGTTCTGGAGAAAAGAGTATTTTATAGTAATCCTAGTTCCAGCCCCTATATCCCTTCATCTACTCTCCCGACCTGCTGGCCCTCTTTGCTGAGCTCCTAAGCTTCTACCTTTGAAGGCTGATACACTCTCCATCCCCAGCTCTTAAAGCATTTCTTATCCAGCAAGGCAGTCTGAGAACCTCATTCATACTTACTGCTATAGAGGTTTACAGGGACACTCTTATCCCAAGTGCATGGGAGTTTCTGGACTAGAATTATATCAAATGGTTGACAAGAATAGAAGCGAGAGTGGACATTAGACATTGTCAAGCCTAGATTGTTATTCTGCATCCTTGAATCCAGTGTGTTTCTTTTAGAGAACTATGACAAGCTGTAGTAATTTATTTGACTATTTATTAATTGACTCTGCCTTCTCATAGCTTATAATGTCCACGAGGACCAGGAGTGTGTCTGTTTCATTCCATCAATAACTAGAGCCTAGTAAAGAACCTGACAGAGAGTAGCTCAATAAATATTTCTTGAATAAATGACCCAGCATTTAATGTGCCTGGGAGCATCCTAGACCTCCCTCCTCTGCTGCATTCCTCCCCCATGCAATCAAAAGGTTGCTGAGCAAGTACAAATCATAGCCTGAGGCGTAAGGTGTTTATAATTTAGTTAATGTGAAAAGGAAGTCATCAATAAAAATCATTAAAAAAATGATACCTACAGCCCAGAGAATGAGTACTAATGAGTCAGGGAAAGGAATTACTCATGTGGGCTGAAAAAATCAGAGAAAGATTCATGAAGTAAGGGAGGTAAAAATGGACTCAGAATATTAGGACAAGGGGGGCTGGGTGGAGGTGGGCAAAGGGGGTGTGATGGGCGCATCTGTAATAGTGTCGACAATAAAAAAAAAGTAAAAAATAAAGAAAGAATATTAGGCCAAGGTTTAGGAGCAAGAAATATCTGAGCAGAAGACATCATTTTATCAGTTGATTTACAGGTGGTTTACCGTGAATAAAGGTACTGTCACATCAGCTTATATATTTGGGCCTGCTTTCTAATAGTTACTGTTGAAAATAGTTCCTAGGGAGTTGTAGAAACCTAAAATATCTAGTCACATATTCATGAAGCTAGATAACGTTCTATTGCAAAAGAAAGAATTCAAAGATTCCTATCATTTTTATACTTGACTCAATTTATGGACCATTGCTTTTCATCTTTGGAAAAAGATACCTCCCTCCCCTCCCCTCCCCTCCCCACCACACACACACACACACACACACACACACACACACACACACACACACTCTTTGTCTTGTGTTTTGGTCTGATTTGAGGATTCTCTCCTTTCTAAAAACACAAAATAACACACTATAGATTTGATTTCTCTTGTTGTTGTTCTATATAATAACCAGATCATGACCAACTCATTTAATGAGATTTAATAAGATCCATAGATGTGATTTATACTTATACTTATCAGAACTGGTAATGTCTTATATTAATGAAAATTGTTAGAACGTTTTATTCCATCATTAATTTAATTCTTATTTTGTTGTTACAGTTGTTCACAGGACAAAGGCAAATCTACCAAAATATAAATTAGCAATATTTCCAGGCTCTACTGGTAATGCTCTTGGTATCTAGTTAGTAAACTGCTTATAATTCTTGTTACCTTGTGTAATTTTTTTTCATTTCTAGAGCTTGGGTATGGAGTTCCTAACTGGTATGGTCATCTCCACTATTTATTTGTTAAGGAAAGAACCTATTCCTAATTTCTGGAGCCATAAGGCTTTATACCAGGTTCTCTTTTGAAAAATAATAACTATTAGCTTAATAGTGGAGAAGACCAAATGACAATTCCAAGAGCAGGGAAGGATTAACTTACAGGGTCAAGGTGGAAGTCATCTTGCCTTAAAATGCTCATCATTCAATCTTTATTTGCACCTAGTCCTTTTAGAGCTCTCATTGGAAAATAAAACATATAACCCAGGAATTCCCTGAGAAGGGAGAATGCTCATCCTTGTGAACCTGTAGAACCTTCCTTCCACTTGGGTGTCTATGCCGGGTCAGTTTCTCTCATGCTTACTTGTCTTTTTTTTTTTTTAAGCATAAAAATAAATATATTTACATGTTTCTTAAAAAGTATTCTTTGTTATTTCCTGGTGAGTCATTTTCAAATTTAGCAGTGGAATCAAAACTAAACCAAATAATGTTAAAGAACACTTCTTTATTCTCTGATTGAAGATTATACTTTTTTTTAGAAGCATCTCCTTAAATTAAGAAAAAGAGAGAGAAAGAATCGAGTATGACAGAGTGAAGCAAAGCGTGAATCTGTTCACATGAGGGGAATCAACCTTTCTCTTGCAGCATAAAGTACCCCCTCTCTGATACCAAACCATAAATATGCATAAGGCTTGTCAGTAATATTAGGGATTGATAACATGGGAAAATCTGCAGGAGACTCAGCATGTTCCACTTGGGTACCAGTTTCTCTTGTAGGCCATCTCTCTGTAACTTCCTTCCCAGAGAATACATCACTTCATTATCTAGGTCTTGGGCATCCTCTTACTGTTGCTCTTACCACTTTGTTCAATGTATGTGTCTCCCTGTCTGTGTTCGCTTCTGGACTGCTAGTTTATTGAAGGCTAAAATAGAATCTTATTAATTTTTATCATCAGCATCTTGATTAGAACCAGCCTAAATATTTAAAAATAAGTAGCACTTGTTGAAAGGTGACACTACTGATCTATTTCCTGTTGGTTGTGAATTTAAGTTTTTATTTTAACAAGTTTTATACATGAAGATCAATGGATGGATGGATGGATGGGTGGATGGATGGATGGATGAACAGATAGACTGAATCATGATGGGCCTCCTTGTGTGATATCTACATGACAGACAATATACTAGGTTTGAGAGTTACACCAAACAACCCAAATATTTTTCCTGGGTCCTTTTGCATTCAACCAACATAAGCTCTGGGGTATAACCTGCCATTTGGGGAAAGGATATCCTCCTAATTAGGTCTAACTAAATGTTTTATTAGAGTCTAATCTCCTGCCTTGGCCTTGAACTCACACTAGCAAAATTTACTTGCACAGACCTTCACAACTTTGCGTTTTAGTGCTATTTTGCGGTATAGTAGAAAAAGAATAAAATATATGAACTGATGTTTTAAACAACATAGTTATTGCCCGGCTGGGTGTGGCTCAGCGGCTGAGCATCGACCTAGGATCCAGGAGATTGCGGTTCGATTCCCGGTCAGGGCACATGCCCGTGTTGGGGGCTCCATCCCCAATGGGGAGCATGCAGACAGCAGCCAATCGATGACTCTCATCATTGATGTTTCAACTCTCCCTTTCCCTCTCCCTTCCGCTCTCTGAAATCAATGAAGATATATTAAAAAAAAAAAAAAAAAAAAGGCAGTGTATTTAAACAACATAGTTATTGAGGGAAATTCAGTGGTTTGAATAAATTGTGACTAAGGATTGGCGATCAACTTACACATCTCCAAACTTCTTTCTCCAGGAATCCAGTCACATACTTGAAAGTTCCTCATTATTATTACTATTATTATTATTATTACTGATAGATTGTAAGAAAAAGGAGACTTTAATACAGAATAAAAATGCAGCTCTCTGTGAGGAGGGCTTCTGGGGACGAGTGCCTGGAGCAGAGGCTGAGGAATGAAATGCTCAGTGTGGTTAATGAAGTGTGTTGACAGCAGAAGTCAGTGGTCATTAGCAGTGTGGGTAATGAGATGCGCTTGGGCAAACCTGTCCTCTCACACTTCCGAGTGACAAGCAGTCCAGGTAAAAGGTGAAGTGCAAAAGTGTCACTCTTACCTTTTGGTAGAAAAAAAAATGTACAAGATGAATGTGTGAAGGAGCAGAAGGAGAGCCTTCGGATCACAGAATGTTCATTCCTGTCCCGTGAGTCTTCCTTCCTCATGTAACGCGCATTTTCTCAGCACTGTCTCCACGGTCATAACAGCCTCTCCCTCTTTTCTAGTTATGATTGCTTTGCCATTATATAGGCAATTTCAGTACATACAGTAAACCTGGGAGGAAAGGGAAAGAACAATGCCTCTAGTTAAAGCTAATCATTGTTAATGTTTCAGCATATTTTCTAACAGACAGTTTTTCTAGGAAGGTTTTATTATTAACAGTCATAGTCACAATATATGTACAATTTTATCTGTTTTTCATCTAGCATTTGAGCAGTTTTCATGTTAGTGGGACTGTATTAACGAGAGCTATTTTTCACTGTGCTTGCTTGGTACAGAGCACAGCTGTAAGCACTTTATATATTATGATGCAATTATTTAAACAACCCTAAGAGGCAAGGACTATTTTTGTCTTCATTTTATAAGTAAGGAAATTGAGGCACCGAAAGGATGAGTATCTTTCCTAGTGTTACGTGGATGACAAATGCCAGACTTAACACTCGAAACCAGTCTAATTCCAGAATCTGTAGTCTTTTCCCTGATGTAAGACCAGGGGTCAGCCGCCTTTTTCAGTACATATTTGAAGCTTGTGGGTTTTATGGCTTCTGTCTCAACTGCTTCACTATGCCATTGTAGCGAGATGGCTATAAACAGAGGTAAATTAATACCTGATAGGTATACGAGTGAACATTTCTGTCTTCCAATAAAAGTTTATGGACACTAAAATTTAAATTTGCTATAATTTTCATGGGT